>NC_085137.1:356400588-356501171 GCF_035046485.1 Aedes albopictus
GTCCGCCAGCTTTGGGGTCTCCAGTTAGCCTAGTGGTTAATGCTATGGATCGCCAATCCAGAGACGGCGGGTTCGATTCCCGTTCCCGTCGGGAAAAATTTCTCGACTCCCTGGGCATAGCGTATCATTGTACTTGCCACACAATGTACAAATTCATGCAATGGCAGGCAAAGAAAGCCCTTCAGTTAACAACTGTGGAAGTGCTCAAAAGAACATTAAGTTGAAGAGAGGCAGGCCAAGTTCCCAATGCGAACGTATAGCCGTAAAGAAGAAGAAGAAGTCTGCCTGCTTTTAAATTCAACTCAACATTTTTGGACTCCAGACTTCTTCCCCATTCCAGATATACACATATTGAATGGTTTTAGAGCCTAAAACTCCATTGAACAGCCGCCATCTTTGATATTGAATCACCATCTTGATTATTCTAGCTTTGGACTCCGGAGATTTTCCCTATACCAAATATATCCATTTTGCATGACTTATTAGCCTAAAATACCATTGAACAGCCGCCATCCTGAATTTTAGACGCCATCTTAGATTTTAGATCGTCATATTGGATATTACGGTCGTCATTTTTGAACTCCGGACATCTTCCTCATACCAAATATGCCCACATTGCATAGTTTTAGGGCCTAAAACTCTATTCAACTGACGCCATCTTGAATTAAGATATTCTTGACGCCATTTTTGGACTCCAGACTTTTTCTCCATACCATACCAAATATACCTATACAGCATGGTTTTAAGGCCTAAGACTCCATTAAACAGACGCCATCTTGAATTTGCAGCCATCATCTTGGATTTAAGATCGCCATCTTTGATATTCTGGTCGCCATTTTTAATACTTCAAACATCTTTCCCATATCAAATATATACATCGTATTGCATGGTCTTAAAACCTAAAACACCATGAATCAGCCGCCAGCTTGAATATTAGGCTGCTATGTGGAATTTTGGGCCAACATCGTGGATATTCTGGTCTCCAGTATTGATTTCTGCACAAAATTCGCCAACCATGCTTAAAATTACAAAAATCGGCGCAGTTTTATATGTGTCGCATGATGGGACTTGGTTCAGTTTTACATACGGCCAAGTTCTACCGGTGCTGGTCCAAGTCACTGAAATGGCCATAACTCCGGAACACCTTGACCGATCCGGACCATTTTTAATAGCAAACAATGCGGTAAAATTACGGTTTGATGTGTGCTCAAAACTTCGAAATCGACCAATGGGAAGTGTCTTAAAAGTGAGTGAACTTTTTTACGCACAGACATACATACATACACACATACAGACATCATTTCAATTCGTCGAACTGAGTTGATTGGTATATGTGACTTGACCCTCGGAGCCTTCTCTCGAAAATTCGTTTTTTGAATGAACGTACATTTTGGTGTACGACAGGGGAAGAACTACATGAAAACTGAATTTTCGATAAAAGGCTCGGAGTTCTGACACATATTTGTAATTCTTGCTAAATAATTATTAAACCACTATCTCGCTAGCTTATTTCGATCAAAATCTTTTATCTCCAATTTTTTTTTCAAGTTTTTCCATAATCCATAATCTATAATGATTGTTGATGATTATTTGTGAAAACAATCATCCATCGTAATATATAAGGTTCGGCGGTGACATGAACTCCACATAGTCTGTGTATTCTAGCCCAAACTAATTCTACACTTCATCACCAAAAATATGAATAGTTCATTCAAAAGCTAATATTTTAAGCAATATGGACATACACAACAACATTATTGCATAATTGTCCCAAAAAATCAAAATGTTTAGAAATTCATTCAGGGATTCCTTTGAAAATGTCTTCGAGGATTTATTTACCCTGGTGAAATTCCTTTACGAATTGCTTCAGAAATTCATCCAGGGGTTTCTTTGAAAGAGTGTGGTGAATGGTTGTGCTGTATTTGTGGAACAATCTTTCTGTATGAGTAGTGTAGGTTTGTACCGCTATCTACTCGGTCGCCTTATTCTGCGGCGATATATGAGAGTAAGTGAACCCAGATTTTTCAACTTTACATATTACGACGGTCTCCGAAGACAACTTCCCAAATCAAATCGTCATGTTAAAGATTATTTCAGAAAATCTTCCATGTGTTACTCCAGAAGTGTCACAAAGCATTCTTTTACAAAATCTGGCATGAATTGCTTCACATATCCCTCCATATTCTTTCACAAATTATTTCAGAAATTGTTTGAGAAATTCGCGCAAGGATTGCTTTAGAAATAACTCTGGATATTTATTCAGAAATTTCTCTAGACATTCGTTTGGAAAATTTATTGGAGATTTCTACCAAAAAATTCTTCAGAAATCTCTTAAAAATCTTTTTAAAAAAAAATCTTCCAGGAATTTGTCGGAGTATTTGGCTAAAAATTCCCTCACAGATTTCTTCAAAATATCTTCCATGAATATTCGGAAATATTCATCAGAGATTTGTTTATAAATTCCTCCTATTCAACAAAGCATTTTTTCAAAGCATTTTGCATGATGTGCTTCTGAAATTCCTCCATTTTTATCCATGAATTTGAGCAGAAATTTGTTCAGAGTTTCCTTTAGAAATTTCTTTAAACATTTTTTCATAAATCTCTCCACGGATTCCTTTAATTTCAGCGATGATTTCAGAAATTATTCCAAAGTTTTTCAGAAAATGTTTCAAATCTTCCTACGAAAAATTGTACTGGGGTTAGTTTGGAAATTTTTCCAACGATTTCACCAGAAATTCCCACAGCAACTTTCGATTTCGACTTCATTGGGGATTCCTCCAGAAGTTTCACAAAGAGCTATGTACGAGTTTCTGCAAAAAATCCTCCAGTTATGTCTTCAGAAAACCCTTGACAGATTTACCCTATTTTTTGAACTTTTTATTTTTTTTTCGTAAACATCTTTGAAAATTTCTTTAAGCATTCTCTCAAACGATCTTCTAAGGATTTGTTCCAAAATCTTCTCCTGGAATTTCTTTATAAATTCCTATAGGGACACTTATTAAAGAAAATTGTGAGACCCATTAGGGAATTTGTGGCAGAGATTCCTATAGAAGCTGCTCAAGGGGTTCCTTTACAAATTTTTTGAGGAGTTCTTTAAGAAAATCTCCCATTACTTTTATTATAAGTTCGACTTTTAATTTCTTTAGAAATATTTCCAGATTTTCCTCCAATGATTTCTTTAAAAATTTCTCTAAGGATAACTTTGAAAAAAAAAATCCCAGATTTTTCGATAATTCTTTCATAAACCCTTGCTGGAATCCATCCTAGAATTCATTTAAAAAATCTTTCATGAGTTCCTAAAAAAAATCCCAGGTTTCCATAAAGAAATTCTTTCAAGGACTCCTTTGGATTTCGTAGATTCACTTTAAAAAAAACGTCCAGGAAATCCTAAAGATATCGGGTCAGAAATTCTTTCTCAAAACCTTCTAAGGATTCCTTAAGCATGTCCTACAAAAATTTCTCAAAGAAGTCTTGCACAGATAGCTTCTAAAAATGTTGCAACCCATTCCTTTAGAAAATACTAAATTTTTTTTTCATAGAGATTCCTCCAGAAGTTTTTTAAACATTCATCAAGAAAACCTTTAATAAACTTCCTAATTGAGACTCAGAATTTCAGAATTGGGGATTTTTTTATTACCGTACAAATTTGGACCGAAGGGTCTAAGATTTCATGAATCTTTTTCCACAACAAGGGTTTATGGATATATAAATTTTAAATTGGATGAGAGTTCGACTGTACTATTATAGCTGTTTTGATTATCGGCAACGCAGTCTTTTTAATTTGTAAAACGAGTTTTATTATTTAACCCATTTAAAAAAATGAGGAAAATTCAGGGTCGCCAATTTGCCCGGAGTACTCAGGTGAATTTTTTTTTGTTCTCAACTGACACTACCTACTTTGAAAAATCATAGATCAAGAACAAAGCATCGTAGAAACAAAGGAAACAAAAAAATAAAAATAAACTGGAAAACGTTTTTTTTTACAAAATTGTCCACCGTTGAGAGAATTTGTAAAGAAAAGCAGGAAAAACTATGCCAGAACACATGGAAAATGTTTCAAAAGATTTTTTTTTTGGGGAGGTATGCTTTAATCACTGAAATTTTTGAAATGCACTTTTTTTCGTTTCTGAGATATGGCCCATTTTGTGAAAAAAGTCCAAATGTGCCTTATAAGCCATATAATTTGCATTTCTAATTTATTATGAAGCATTTTTATTTTATTATGGAGCATATCAGTAATATTTATTGGTGCAAAATTTTACTTTCAATGAGAAATTTTCAGATTTTACTGGTACATTTTCTAAAAATTATGGAACGTTTTCTATTATTTATGGGCATCATTACACATTTTTATGGTACATTTATTCATTCTTTATGGAACACTTTTTTATTTTCCATGGAGCATTTGCAATTTGCTATGGTTGCGATAACCTTTTGCCATAAACGTAATCAGTCTGGAACGTCTTGAAACCCTTCTAGAACGCTCCGAAACGGCTTGAAATATCTTGAAATCTCCGTGAAAGCCCCATGAAACTAATCCGAGAGCCTATGCCTCCTCCGAAACCTTCTGAAATCTGAAACAGCTTGAAATACACTAAAACGCCTTGAAATGGTTCTAAACCCCCTTATCGAAATGATCTCATTGCCTGGGCAGCCCTCTGAAACTCTATAAAAGCCTTAAAACGCCATGAAAATGTTAAAACGCTTCTAAAACTTCCCCGCAAACTTTCATGGAACTGACTGAGCGCCGTGACGACCATCTAAGAACCTGTGAAACCCCCTAAAAAGCCTGGAAAACCCACTGAAAGTCCTCTGTATCTTCCTGAAACGCCATCGTAAATCCGTTGAAACCCCATCGGATCCCATGAGAACTTCCAGAACTTAAAAAAACAGCTCTGTAATGTCTCCTTAATCCGCAAAAAATCCTCTCAATCTTTCTGAGATGCACGTTCGTAGCTTTTTCTTTGTTCTTACTCACTCTCCTAAACACAAACGAGAAACAGAAGAATGGCCATTCGCTTTCCCCTTCATCTGGTGTCTGTCCAGGAGAGTAGAAGAAAAAGCTGGTTACGCCCGAAATGAAATACCTTCGTAAACCCCATGAAATTCCTTCGGACTTCATGTAACGCATCTGAGACTCTCCAAAACCTTCAAAAACACCACTGAAATTTTCGTAGTTGCCTTCGAAACTGCCCCTGAAGCCCCCTGTAACGCCTCTGAAACCTTCTAAAACATCCTGAAACACATTGGAACGTATCTGAAATTCCCCTAAAACCTACGTGAACTTCACCTGAGAACTATGAAGCCCCCTAGAAACTATGTTTAACCTCATAACACACCCTGAAGTGCATTGAATTACTCGTTTTCAGAAACCTATCAATTGCATAAGTGTGTTTCTATCGAGTCAGTTTAGCAAATTCCGATGATCCACAATATCTGCTTGCGTTAACTAAATCATGGCCATCAGATGCAAATGCAAAAAAAGAACATCATTTTGCTGAATATGAGCAAAAACTACACTCTGCAGCAAACGCTCCACCACAGACCCCAACTGCAGTGCATTTTATTTCGACTTAACTCGAAATCACACGAGCCTAATGGGGAAAATTCATTATCGCAAACCATAGAAGGGGAAACCAACAGTTTGCGGTTCAGTTCTACGCAATTTCGCAACAGACTTCCGGTGGCGCCATCACGTGGCGAGGGGTTGCTATGAGTCCAACCACAAACCGTGAGCTACCAAGCGTGCACACGTTTGTGATATAGAAATAATGGCAGATAATTATAGTCGTTCAAATGGGAATCGATGGAAAAGCACTTCTGAATCGACAATCACATCACAGTACTGGATGCTGGATGCTGATAAAGGATAACAGTCGGAGATCGTTTGTTCGGTTTAGGAAACCTAACGATAGTCATTAGGAATCGCATGGCGTCTAGACGTCATCAGTTTCTTTTATCAGAAACAACTATAAGATTTGTACACAATCAGTTGTAGAAAGAAACTCCTCTGGAATAAATGGAAACTTAATTTCCTGATGTGCAATCATGACCAAACCCTCTGTGTGCTTCAGTTCTACAAAATCTTGGCGGTAAGTAGCAGAATCCCGCACATCACAAGTTCCAGGTAAACCTCGCCAACCTACCGTTTTCTTTCCAGTGACATTCGATTTCACCAAACTCTGTTGCATTACCTCAGTAAAAGTACGTGCCACGCTACAGTATCAAGGTGCTTACCTCTGTTTATGCTTTTTCCACAACAAGGGTTTATGGATATATAAATTTTAAATTGGATGAGAGTTCGACTGTACTATTATAGCTGTTTTGATTATCGGCAACGCAGTCTTTTTAATTTGTAAAACGAGTTTTATTATTTAACCCATTTAAAAAAATGAGGAAAATTCAGGGTCGCCAATTTGCCCGGAGTACTCAGGTGAATTTTTTTTTGTTCTCAACTGACACTACCTACTTTGAAAAATCATAGATCAAGAACAAAGCATCGTAGAAACAAAGGAAACAAAAAAATAAAAATAAACTGGAAAACGTTTTTTTTACAAAATTGTCCACCGTTGAGAGAATTTGTAAAGAAAAGCAGGAAAAACTATGCCAGAACACATGGAAAATGTTTCAAAAGATTTTTTTTTTGGGGAGGTATGCTTTAATCACTGAAATTTTTGAAATGCACTTTTTTTCGTTTCTGAGATATGGCCCATTTTGTGAAAAAAGTCCAAATGTGCCTTATAAGCCATATAATTTGCAATTGCTTTGATAAAAAACTTTTGTTTTTCTTTACGAATTTTTACAACGGTGGAAAATTTTGTGGAAGACTTTTTCCAGTTGATATTTTTTTTTGGTTCCTGAAAAAAATTGCTTCGTCTTTGAGCTATGATTTGTCAAAAAAGGCCTATAAGCCACATTTGAACATTTTTCACAAAATTGACCATAACTAAAAAACAAAAAAAAGTGCATTCCAAATTTCGGCGATCAAAACTTATGAAATTACCTAGGCAACACACATGATACATAAAAGTTACGACAACTGTGATTATACAGTAGTTAATTCGACGTTATTCTAGCATTGTGTTAGATTTACATCATATAAATTTCTATACAACCAACACTTGCGCCGTAGCTATTATACATACATATTATACATATGTATAACATGTGTTTCTTAACCCTCTACTTCCCATGGTTGCTCTAGAGCACCATCGATTTTCGACGAAATCGAGACAAACGAAATCAGATGAATATGATGCAATAGATTTTAGAATATGATTGTAATCTCATTAGGTAAACCCAACTCCCAACTACTTGTTTCAATAGTGTAACTATTGATAAGCAATCAAAATACTATTGATTTACAACTAATTTTTTTTTCGTTGATTTCGAAAAATTTGGGCAATTTGCAATAGCTTTTGTTCAAGCACTTTCTTGGGAAACGATTTCTTGGCATAGGAAAAGTCGTTCAAAGTCGTGGGAAGGAAAGGGTTAAGTACCTTCACAAAAATATTTTTTTTTAAATTTTCCACGAGTTCGGACAATTTTTTGCCGGCTCTTTACGAATTTTCTTAACGGAGGAAAAATTTGTGGAACACTTTTCCAGTTCATTTTTTTTTTCATTCCTGAGATAATTTGCTTTTATTTTCATTAAAACAAACCTTTTTTCTACGATGCTTTGTTTTTCAGATATGATTTTTACAATAAATTAGAAAAAAAAACCACCTGAGTTTTCCGGGAAAATAGACGTCTCTGAATTTTTCATGTATTCATGAGTTCTGCCCGTGGTTTATGAAAATCTGAGACCCTCCGGCCCAATTTATACAACAATAAAAAAACCCAATCTCCTTCACGATTTTCTCAGATGCCTTCTAAAGAATTTTCTCTAAGGATTGCTACAGAAATGTTACAAGAGATTATTGAGTAAAAACAAAATATTTCTCAATAGTCTTTTTGATATTCCTTCAAGACATTTCTTTGCTCCAAGGATTGCTTAGAATATTCTCCAAGAATTCTTTTTTAAATGTTTCTACAGATTCTTTTGGGGATTATCATAAGGATTCTTATGGAAAGGCTGAAAGACATTCTTGCAAATATTCCTACAGAAATACACACATCTCGCATCAGAAATTCTGCCGGTTTTACTCTATGTATTTTCTCAGAAATTCCTCCAGGATTTCTTCCAGGAGTTCATAAAAAACATTATTTAGGATTTTTATTTAGTGATTTCTCCAGGATTTTTTTTTTAAATGTCTCAAGAGGTTTTGTAAGGTATTCCACCAGAGGTTTCCAGGTGTTTCTTCAGGTACTCCTTCTGGAATTTCTTCAGAACATCCATCTATGTAGGTTCTGAAATATTTTCGTTTATTTTTCTATTTTTTTTCTTTTTTTAGAAATTTCAGCAAGGATTTCATCCAAAGTTGTTCAAAGGAATATTTTAGATGTTGTTTATTCAGAAATTTCTCAAGCGGTTCCTTCAGATAGTCCTCTAGTAATGTACCCGTGAAGGAGCGCTAAAATCGGGTAACCTTGACAAATTTGCTATGATTTTACCATTGCAGTTCTGGAATTAATTAATCACACATCTGGTCAGTATTTAATCTTCCGAGGCATTACAATGTCCTTTTTATGGAACTTGCAACAAATTTTGGAACTCAATCAGCTAAGTACACGCCAAGATAGTATAAGGCATGTACCTAAAACATGAGAAATATATTACATTTCTTGGTGAGGAAGCCATAAAAAAGGTTGAAAGTTTGTTGGAAAGCTTTGAGGAAAAGTCTGCCAAATGGGCAGTTTCCATGCATCAGGCAAAATCGTTGTCGTTGCTAAGGGATCTGTAAAAATATCGCCAGAGAATCACCCGCCTCATAATCCGCTCTTCGTGATCATCGGCAAAGCGAAAGATATTTATAAAAAATGAAGTCAGAAAGGGTATGAGAATAAGATAAATATATAAAACTAAGTATATCATGAGGTATAGGGGATAGACAAATTGATCGGGACAGGCAAAATTTTCTCTTCTCAAAAAATATTCAAATAGCTGTAACTATTCGAAAAGTGCATCAAATATTCTCAAATTTTTACTGTAAGTGGATCAAATAGTTGTGTATCAGTGGCCAAATTTGGAAAAGATCTGGCTATTCTGCACGAAGTTATAAAGATTCTAGAAAAAGGTATATTTATCCGATAGCCAACTTTGAACTGTTATATCTCCGAATTCAATGAACCGAATGCAATGAAATCATATAATGAGCTCTGAAAAACGTTCGACTCAACTTGAAATTATTCACTAGAGAAAAAGTTATAGCGATTTCATTTATTTTATGATTTTTTAGTAAATTGGTCTATTTTTAATATGCATCCCATTACTTTTTCAATGAATTGCCGGCTATGTTGTTACTATCTTTCAAAACATATTTAAATTCAAGACAATTAGAGGGAATTAAAATAAACTATAATTAGCTTCTTGAATGCTGAAACGATGTTGAAATTTAAGAAAATTTGGTGTTTTATTAGAAAAATAATCTGATCGTTATAATTTTCTTGCGTGCTAAGAATTTAAAGTTAAGTCAAAAGTTTTTCAAAGCTCATTGTATAAGTCATAAATGGTCAAAATTTCATTGCATTCAGTTCATTGAATCCGGAGATATAACAGCTCCAGGTTGGCTATCGGATTAATATACCTTTTTCTAGAATCTTTATAACTTCGTGCAGAATAGCCCGATCTTTTCCAAATTTTGTCCACTGATACACAACTAGTTAATCCACTTACAGTAAAAATTTGAGAATATTTGATGCACTTTTCGAATAGTTACAGCTAGAATATTTTTTGAGAAGGGAAAATTTTGCCTGTCCCGATCATTTTGTCTATCCCCTGTATGCTTTTGCGCTATGATGGGTGCTCCATTAAACAATTAATGATATGAAGTACTCCGCGTGTCAATCGGCTGAAAACCTTTGCATTATAAGTCATCATAATACAAACTGCAAGTTTTAAACGAATTGGATATTTAAAATTTTACAATTAAAAATATGTACATCTCATGCTTATTTAAAAATAAAATTAGCGGAATAAGCTGTTATTCAGCTATTATTGTTACTTGGGAATGTACATAAAATCGAAGTACATAAAATCGAGGGTCTACTTAATCGAGGTATACCTGTATCGCTCATCATTCAAAAATTTCCCTTAGAAATCTAGCTCCAAACTTTCATATTGTCAAATCTTTAGTTTAATATTACTTTGTTCCCGATGGGAAAGCAGCTACATCAAACGTTTACCCGGTCCGCACTTTATCGATCCCAATGAAGCATGGAGAACAATGAACGAACAGGTGTCATGAAACATACGTCTCCCCGTCCACTTCGTCTTACAAAACTATTAACCAATCAGTCTGGGAGTTCTATTTTTACGATAACCCTTACCTACTGAATATTTAACGGACGTCATGCTTTGCATGATAAAATGTGGGGTTCCAATAATTAAAGTGAGTCATCGGTCAGCAGGGGAACTTCGTGGTACTCATTCATCCTTGTCCGACATCAAACCATCCACCCACAGACGCCCAGACCCGCCCATATAAGCCCCTCCGTGTGAATTTAGTATGGAACTTGGGACGCACATATCGAAAGTCGTTAATAATAGGAAGGACGAGGCGGTGGAAGAATAGTCCGTGAGGCATTTCACCACTAATTGGTACGATCCACCACTCCACATACAATAATCGTTGCCGGTCGTGGGCTTTCACCGGGGCATACAAAAGTTTTAATTGCCCTGTATCGAGCCCATCAAGGCTACTTCTGCGGGAATAAATGTAATTGAGTTGGTGTCCTAGGCAGCCAGCAGGCATAACCAACCAATGCAATGCGTGTGGGAACGTTTTGTTGTTAGGTGCGCCAAAATTCGGTGAAACCTCTCCATGCATTATTATTAAACGATTTTTTTCTGTAATTATCGCGCAAGCCACATTTTTGCTGGAATTTCTACAAAATTATCTTTTGGAAAGTTGTCCAGAATTACGTCCAGGGACACCACTTGAAATTCCTTTGGAAGTTCTTTAAAGATCTATAAAACAATCTAAAATGTTTACAGTAGGAAGATTCTTGCAGGAGGCCTTGAAATCATTTTAACAAAAATTCCTCTGAAGATTCTTCTTAGTATCCCTTAAGCATGCATCGCCGTCAATGTATTTCTTTGAAAATTTGTCCAGGGATTTTTCCAGAGATTTTTTTTTTAAACAGGAACTTCCCCAGGATCTTTTTCTCCTAGGAACTCCTGGAACTCTTTGGAACTTCTTCAGGAGTTTCTCAGGAAATTTCTCAAAAGTCAATATTAAAGTGTGGCTTCGTGGCCGTGCGGCTAGTGTCACCAAGCGTTTAATCGCATCGTGCTAGGGAGCGCGGATTCGATTCCCGCCGCAGCTTTCAGGACAAGTTTTCGAATGTGCCATTGGGCGTAGTATGCTAGTCCGCTGTCTAGTGTCGTGCTTCCTTCAAAGAGCGTATAGCTCACTGGAAGCATTGAACGTGTCCGTGTCTTTCAAAAAACTGGTCCACAGGTTTCTTCGAATTGCTTTCCGAAATTTCTATGGGATTCTATGGGAAACACCTTTAAGGATTGCTACATGAATTCATGCTTGTAATTCTTCATGTATTTATTAAAAAATTTCTCAAGGAGTTCCTTCAGAAATATTGTCAGAATTTGTTGCAGAAGTTTTAATATAGGATTTCTCCAAAAAATCTTCTAGAAAATTTACAAAAAAAAATATTTTCTAGCATTTTCTCCAGTGGTTTCACCAAGAATACCTTCTCTTCAAAAGATGCAATTCAAGAAGATTTTTTACAAAGATTTTGTCAGAAATTATTCTAGGGCTTTCCTTCAGTAACACGGAAATTTTTTCCAGATTTTTTTTTCAGAAATTTCTAAATTTCTCCTGAGGTTCCTTCAGAACACCATTTCAGGGATTGTCTCGGCATTTATTTGTAAATTCCTATAGAACATTCTCAAGAGAATATTCTGGAAGTTCCAATAGTTTCTTCGGGCATTCTTCCAGGCATTTCTTTGGATTTATTCAGACCTTCCTTCAGGGATTCTTTCAGAAATGTATTTTTTTTTTCAAAGATTTCCCAAACGATTTAAAAAAAAAACCGCACTGTCTTCCACCAGAGGTTGCACAGACTGAACGATCACTAACATGAGACAATACCCATAGGAAAATTTTCCGTTTGACTAAAAATCTGTATCTTCAAGAGTTCTTCCAGGAATTTCTTGAGAAAATCCTCCAGAGATTCCACAGAAATTTATTGTGAGACTTCTGAGAAAATTGCAACAGGGTTTTTGTTTGCAGTTTGTTTTTAAAGATATTTTTAAGGGATTCATTCAGAAATTTCCCTAATGGATTTTCCCGGAAATTTCTCAAGATTTGTTTTTTTTTTTCACTAGAATAACTTGCAGAGTTTCTTAAGAATTCTGCCGTGTTTTTTTTTTCTGGATATTAATGAGATATCTTAACTGTTTTTTATTTGCTATTTTCTTAAGTATAACCCAAGGCATCAATCCAGGAATTGCTTCAGAGAAAACTTCAGAAACTCCAATGATACATATTGCCCTTTACTGGTATTTACCAGATTTGCTGGAATGTCTGAAACATACTGGAAAAACTTGTAATTAGAAGGCACGAAATGTTGCTAATTAACAAATTGAGAGATGAAATTTGTGAAAAAGAGTGTTCACGGTGTGGCTTCGGAGTCAGTTTGGCTTTCTATTCCGCAGAATTGTTACTTGTTATGTGGCTTAGTTGGTTACAGCGCCGGTCAAACAAATACGGAGTCGTGGGTTCGAATCCCACCAAAACGCGATTTTTTTTTCAACAATTTCATCTCTCAATTTGTCAATTAGCAACATTTTGTGCCTTCTAATTGCAAGTTTTTCCAGTTTACTTTAGAAATTGTTTCAGAAACTTTTATCCAGTTATTCTTTCAAAAAATTCTCGAGATTTTTTTTCTTAGAGTTTCCAAAGGTAACTCTACTAAATTCTAAGAGATTTTCAAGACAAAACTCTAGCGATTTAATACCTTCAAGTATTCCTTAAATATTTTTTCCGTAATGAATTCCTTAAGAATTTCTTAAAGAATTTCAAGAACAACTGAAAAATCCCTGGAGGAATATCTAAACACATTCTGCAGGGATCACTTATGACATCCCATTAGATATTGCCGGAGCAATTTCTAAAAACAAATTCTGCAGGAATCGCTGAAGGAATTACTTAAACAATTCTTGGAGAAACCTTGGAAGGAATTTCAAAAAAATCACTGTAGAATTTGTAGAGGCATGTCGGAGCAACTTCATGGAAGTACTTTTGGCCAAATCCCGTTCTGAAATTCTTGAATGAATCCTAATGCTGAAAAATCTCTACAGATAAAAATATCTTATCAAAGAAATTTCAAAAGGAATCCCAGCAGGGATTCTGACATAGTTCCTTCTGGGATACCTCCAGATTTTTTTTTCCCGAGATAACACTACTACGACTTCCTTCTGGAATCCATTAATCCAGGAATCCAGAAATTTCACCCGGGATTCATCTTAAAGTTGCTTAAGGAACCCCAGCTTTAGTTTATCCAGAAATTTCTCCGGGAATTTCTCCAGAAGTTTTTTTTTCTGGTACCGCTTAAAAAATTCCTTTTCGGATTCCTTGAAGAACTCCTTCTGGAATTTCTTCAGGTGTTCCTACCGGGATCTTTTTAGAAATTTTCTTTAGAATTCATCGAGGAATTCTTAAGGTACTTCCGCCGAGATTCCTTCAGGAAATCATTCTGAGACTCACTCAGGTATTAATTCCGAAAGGCTCCAGGTAGGCTTGTCCGCAATGAGCGCATGGAAATTCTGCTCTAAGGATTTACACCATCAAGCATCCTAAATTAGATATCTTTTAATCTTGTCAGATTGAAGGATATTTAAATTTCCTTATTATCCAAGATTCCTCTAGATACTTCTTCCGGGATTCTTCCAGTAACCATTTCTAGAATTTCTACAAAACTATATTCCGGGATTCTCTCAAAAACTGCTGTCGAGATTTCTTAAAAAGTTCTTTTTGAAATAAGTTCAGAAATTCCTTTTGATGTTCCTTCAGATTTTTTCCGGGATTCCTCCGGGATTCTTCCGTGATACTTCCTGCAATTTTTCCGAAATATCTTCAAGAATTCCTTCCGGTATTCCTTCAAAACTATTTCTGGAAGCCCTTCGAAAATTCCTTCCGGTATTCCTTCAAAATTATTTCTGGAATTCCATTTAAGGTTCCTCCAGGAGTCCTTTAACCCTCCTTGCGCATAAGGGTCATTTTTTTGACCCAAATTGTGCACTATGTCAGCGAGCTGTTGCCAACGTGATGCATTAACGTTGAACAATTGATCATTGAAATCATTGTCATCATCAAGCATTTAAAAACAGTTTTTTCATTCAAAACAGAAGTCTTTGCTATGCAAATATATTCACTGTACTGCACATGAGGAATAGAATGCAGTGAATATATTTTCATGGTTGATGTTTTGATTTAAAGCGAGAAAACTACTTTTTATTTTCCGAAAAATGATGACGGATGCTTGAGCCTTAAGAAAGTTAAAGAATTCTATCCGGGAATCCTCCAAGAACTTCATCTGGGATTTCTCTGAAAACTTCTACCAGGGATCCATAAAGAAACTCCTTTCGGGATTCCTGCAAGAATTCCTTCTGAAATTTCAACGGAAGTTCACTCTGGAGCTCTATCAGATAGTTCTTAAAGAAACCCTTCAAGATTTATTATGGAAATCCTTCAATTTTTATGGAATTACTAACAGGAATCTCATATGGAATTCTTTCATGAGTTTTTTTTTTATTTCTACAAGAATTTCTAAAGAAATTTCTACAGCAGTTTTTTAGAAACTCCTTCCTCCACTTCCATCCTCTCTACTCGAGAAATTCGTGGAAACACATTCCTACAGGGACTGGATGAATCGCAGAATAAACTCTTAAAAGATTCCCTGTACGTACATAGTTCTTGAGAAATCAATGAAGAAATTCCCAAAGAAAACTAGGAAAACGAATCCTGTAGAATTTCCGGAACTTTTAGAGGAACTTTGGAAGAAATTGCTAGATTTTCTTGAGGAATCGACTGTTGATCTTATGTTTTGAGGTTATGGCTTTCAGTCTTGAAAGAAAAACTCAAAAACGGATTGTTAAGTTTTCATCCGACGTTTCGGTCACTATATTGTGCCTTTCTCAAGGAATCCGTGGACAATGAATTTCTTATGTTGTGTTTATGATTTTTATGTGTATATTACTGACTAACTATGCTCCATTTTCTCGTAACATATACCCACAGCATAGGCCAAATTTGACCCAAACGAGCGAACTTAACAATCCGTTTTTGAGGTTTTCTTCCAAGACTGAAAGCCATAACCTCGAAATTGCTAGAGACATCCCGGAAGGAATCTTTGCAGGAATCCCAGAGGAACCCCTAGAGAAATCTCAGAAGAAGTTTTTGGAGAGTTCCCAGTAGTAGTTCAGGACGGAATTTCAGAGGGAACTCCTGGAAGAATCCCTAAGAAATTGCTGGATGAGTCGATAAAAAAATGTTGTAAAAAACTATGGGAATAATCACGGAAAGATACTCCTGGATCTAAGAGTAATTGAAGTTGAAACCACTGGAGCATATTTTAAAGGAGTTCGTCCCAAAAACCCAACAGGTTCCTTTTCAAGCCCAACCGAAATCATACCAGAAATCGTCCAACAACTCCATTAGAAACCATGTTTTCATTCAAATGCTCTGCAGCTCTGATTCATTTTATGTATTATTATATTTGATAATTATCATGTTATCAATTATAATGAATTCTATGAAATCGCGGAGGTTAACCATGTTCGAATTTACGTGAGCACATTTCTGACAAGCGCTGTTTATCTAACATCAAGTTCTCGGTCGTACTCAGATCGCATACAATTTCTTGTCCTATCTCAAAGCGTGGAAAATTCCGGCGAAAAAATGGTCTAGAAGTGATCAAGTTTTGTATTTTATTGCCCCAGTACGGAGCAAGAAGAAACGTCATATCAAATGGAGCGTATTGTGCAAAATGTCTACGCCATTCTGGAAAGAATGAAGGAAAGAATGCACTGAACTCAAGTAACTTGAGTGATTCCTTTTGAGGTCCTCATCTAGCATATGGCATAGAGGTTACCCACTCTCAGTTTGTAGAAATTTCTTCTGGGAATTTTTAACATATTTCTTCTGGTAATTCCTCTAGTTGATTCTTCTGAGATTTCTTAAATCTGGAATCGCTGCTGAACTTTCTTCCAATATACCTCCTGCAGTTTCTCTGTGATTTTCTTTTAGGCATTTCTCCTGTGATTACCAAAGATATTTCTTCTGGTCTTTTTCTTGAGAAATTTCGTATATAGCTCTTCTTTGGGTTTCTCCTAAATTTTCTTCGGGTATTCTTCTTGCAGTTCTTTCTTGTTTTACTTTTTTCTCTAGAAATTTGTCAGGCTTTTTCCTCTGGCAATCCTCTATATTCTAAGATTACTCAAGGTATTATTTCTTGAAATTCTCCTGGATCTAGGTTGACTTTTTCGGAGACTCAAGCAGATGCATCTGGTATTCCTTCTGGTTTTCTGAGGAACCCCTTTCGGCATATCTTTGGGAATTCAGCTAGGATTTCTACAGAAGTGCCTTTGAGAATCCATAATGATCTCTAGTATGGATTGCAGAAGGAGCTCATAAAGGTAGAACTGGAAGCATTTCCATATTTTTTGTTTTTTTTTTAATTTATTTTTATTAAAAAACGCAGGAACATTTTTTAAATCGGTTTTCATGCACATGTAGAAGAAGCATAAAGGTCCTGTTTTATTCATAGTATTTTTTTTCCATTTTTGCAAAATCTTTTCTTTTTTTTTTGATTCTGAAAAAAAACAAAAAATATTTTCCACCAGGAAAAAATACAGCAGATACCTTGATTCTCCCTCAAACGACCATTCTTTCTGTTCAAGCGTATGGCTCTTTCTGTTTTCTCTCAGCAGCAAACTGCCACCTAATTAAATTGGAATGAATTCAATACCGTTGTTTGTGCATTGCCCTCGGCTGTATGCACGCAAAGCATAATGCGAGCTAGAGGTCCTGGCAGCGGTGAAACCTCTCCAGAACCGCTTCTGGGAGCTCTCGCTAAGGTTACTTATCAAGTGCGGAGTGAGCAACACAATTGTCGAAAACTTCGAAGAAATGCTCAGTCTGAACACTCAGTCAAAATTCATGAGAATCTATCTGTTCTACATGTCATCTGACATAAGCCTGCCAAGTTATAATCCTCCTCGTGTACACTTCACTAATGGTAGTTCCTCTATTAAAAACGATTTGGCCATGAAACAAGCTGTTCAGGGAATACCAGATGAACTTCAGTGTATATCTATTCATCGCATTTTTAACGAAAAGTAGTAAAATGTCCATTCCTGTAAGAGATGGGTCTCGCATAAATGGATCCACTGGTTTCGATGTCTTCAATGAAAATATCACCGCCTTTCGCAAACTTCAGGAACCTTGTTCGGTTTATGTTGCTGAACTGGCAGCAATCAACTATTTATACTATTTATTTGTTTATTTAAGTTCATCGGACCTCTTGGTCTACATGAACTGTTCAAAATCCTTAAAATAAACAGTATATAACTATGACTTATTACGATACAGTACACATCACATAAACATAAACTTAAAGCAAATTGGAGCGGCGAATTCTATCAGCAAAACGATTGGACGGCTCGTCAAACTCGAACAGATCTTCCACTGTGCTGAATGTTCGTATACATGCGGCAATCGGTTCATTATAGCCATACAGAGTCCTATGAAATCTATGTACCAGCAGAGTTGAATAGCGTAGTGTTCTGCTGGGAATCCGGAAGTTGATCATCGCCCGCAGCTCTGGGGAATCAATTTCTCCATTGATGAGTTTGGCAATGAATACAGCTTGCTGGATCATTCGACGACGTTGCAGTGTTTCCAAACCAAGTAACTGGCATCTCTCCGGATATGGCGGCAGGTTAACTGGATCCCGCCACGGTAAACTTCGTAACGCCATTCGGACAAAACGTTTCTGAATCCTTTCAATCCGCAAACACCATGATACCTCATGCGGAAACCAAACCAAAGAGGCATTTTCCAAAATTGGACGAACGAGCGAGCAATATAACGTCTTCAGGCAATGTGGGTCTTTGAAATCTTTGGCTACTTTGAAAATAAAGCCAAGACGTTGTGTGGCTTTAGAAACAATCAGCGATCGTTGGCAATCAAACGTAAGCTTTGCATCTAACTGAACCCCCAAATCACAAATTTCAGTGGCTCTTGTCAGGAGGGCTCCATTAATATTATATCCAAACAGAACTGGACAATCAAGGCGACTAAACGAGATTACATGACATTTTGCAACACTGATGACTAATTTGTTTCTCTCACACCAATCAACAAACAGTTGTAGTCGATTTTGCAGACGCAAACAATCATCCACAGATCGCACCTCAAGAAACAGCTTGAAATCATCCGCATAACCCAGCTTGCAACCATCGTCAAAAAGTAGCGAGACGTCATTAAAAAACTTCGCTTTGGGGATGATTTCCATCATGACTGCAGACCACTTCTTCATCTTCTCGGATAGCCTTAGTTCGATTGAGGCACTCCGGTTGATGAAATCTGTAAAGCATTCATCTTACTTTATTACAAAAATAAGGGAGCAGATGGGTGCACTGGCCGAAAGATCATACAAGATTATCTTTGCATGGGTCCCCTCACATTGTTCAAATTATGGCAATGAGAAGGCGGACTCTCTCGCAAAGGTGGGCGCACAGGAAGATGAGATCTATGATAGAAAAACTTTACGCGATGATTTCTTTCATTTTGTTCGCAAGAGTTCTCTTCAAAGTTGGCAAAATGATTGGCAAGATGACCAACTGGGACGGTGGTTACATTCCATTATTCCTAATGTTTCCTTGCGAGCGTGCTGGTATGATTTGGATGTAAGTCGAAATTTCATTCGCGTGATGTCACAAGGCTTATGTTTAACCATTACTCACTAGATGCGTAATTAAACAGGATTAACCTCGCGTTGAGCAATGTTTGTACTAAAGGGTGGTACGGTCAAAATTGGTCATACATTTTTTTTTTCATAACTTCAGACTGCGTACACCAAAACAGCTGATTTTTGGACCAGTAATGGTACATTATGTGTAGCTTATACCATAAAATTTTCATCAAAATCCATTAAGTATTGGTTGATATATAGATAAAACCAACCACCTGCCTTTTTAGAATTTTGTATAAAGGCGCTCTATAGTAAATCTTTGACAATTTAAGATCAGTAAAGCACACTTTTAGTTATAAAACTACCAATACTGCTCCGATTCATATAAAAATTTTACAGTATAATACTATTATACAAATATGATCTTTGTAAAATTTTGAGCCATTTTGTATGAATACTTCCAAAGTTGTAGCAGTTTGAATATGAAAAAAAAACTGACAGGGTGCCACTTAAACAAATATAACTTTGTAATGGCGAAATCAAATTGAATGAAATTTTCACATAACATTTGGACATGCATTCTTTATATACAGAAAAAAATCATTGAATTCGGTTCAGTATTTCTGGCTATAAAACAATAAAAATGTGTTCTTAGTTTTGAAGCCTCTTTGTACAAGATTTGAAAAGTGCAGATTTCAGGATTCAACAATATCTCCGCAAAAACTAAACCAATTTTGATGAAAATTTTATGGTATTAGCTACATACAATGAACTATCACTGGTCCAAAAATCAGCTATTTTGGTGTACGCAGTCCGAAGTTACGAATAAAAATTGTTTGACCAAATTTTGACCGTACCTCCTTTTAAGTGCAATTCCGGTTATGATGACATCGACCACGTAGTTTGGCAGTGCCCGGATAATGACATCTCCAGAGCACTGCTTTCGGATACCCTTGAGGCCCGAGGTAGACAATCCTTTGCTTCTGTGAGAGATGTGTTGGGGACCCGCGATAACACATACCTGCGATGTATGTTTTTTCGACTTTCTTCGCTCTGCTGGTGTAAAAGTTTAATTCGCTTGTGTTCTCATTCCCTGTTTTTTTTTCTCTATTTTGTCTTTTTGTTTTGTTGACATCCGGCAGACGAAAATCGACAACCTGGTACCAACACTATATAAAAATAAAACTTGGCATTGTAGCCAGTAGAGATGACGCACAGTTCTCATTCAGAGGACCTAGGTTCGATTCCCACTGAACACTAACTTTTTTTTTGTTTCAAAATCTTGAGTTGTATATCGCTACGCATAATCGTTATAAGATTGTGCATTAAGGTACACCGGGGCAATTTGGATTTTTTTCTTTCGCCTTGTTTGAATAAAAAAAATTAGGGTTTGGGTACTAGTAGTGGACCCCCTAAGCCATCGACATTTACTTCTGCGGGTTTTTAGCCATGTTACGTCAATGGATTGTTCCAAAGTGGAATTTTATGACAAGTTTCATGTTCCCTCTTTATGTTAAGATCGTCAAACATACAATAATAATAAATTATTCCAGTGAAATACGCATTTGAAAATATGCATCGATGTTGCCTATAATGGACCCCACCAGGGTCCACCATAGGATTGTTTACACATATCTCGGCGCCTATAGTAGACCCCCCATTTGATTTCCGTGTTATCTGTCACGCTGCCGACGGAGCCTATAGTGGACCCTCCTGAATGTGCCCTATAGTGGACCCTTTTGACTGTTTACATTCATTAAATAAAAAATTAAAATAATCGATTTTTGTGATCATTTGGCAATCTGTTTGTCAGGAACTGCTGTGAAACAATGTACTTGATGTTCCCCCGGTGGAAGTTGCCTCGAATCAGTTGATTTGGGCATTCATATTTGGATTTTTCTGTAGGGGGTCCACTATAGGCGCAGGGTCCACTACTAGCACACAACCCCTATGTGTTATGGCAACCAAGCCCCAAGTAACACAACTTGTTACAATACTGTATATAATACATGATTCATACAAACGTCCATGTTTTGTTCTGAATATGGAAAACTTATTTTCGTACACTTATATCACCGAAAAAGCGCAAAAAATGGCGGCTTATAAAACATCTACGATGTTACCAAAGATGTTTTTCAATACATTCTTATAACATAAAATTAAGTATCGCATATGTTCTCAGCAACATCGTAAGAACTTACTTTTTGCTAGCAGGAAAATTATTCTTTATCAATCGCACACTGTGGAAATAATGTGACATGTGATATTTGGTAATGGCTCAAAATAATTGTCAAGCCTTACATTTCATTTGTAATTCATCATCACGATGTTTGGTCACTATGACTTAAATACATGTGCCATTCAAAATTTATGGTGAAATAAACACATTTACTCTTCATGAATTAATTCGCCTCCCATCGGATTGAAAACAAGAAGGGAGGTTTTTGTCATCTCTATGGTTTTTGTGAGATTTCCGAGTACATTTTCAGATATGAAACATGGTGGATTCTTGACACAGTACCGTCAGAAAGTTTTGGAATGCTATTTTTAATCATAGCGTATTAATTATGAGCTTTTACACTGTAGAATTTGTATTCGTTATCATTAAGGCAACTATATTATTACATTGAATGTTAAAAATTTCCCAGATAAATAATTATTCGGAGAAAAACTTGTGGATAAACAAACTACTATGCATCTATAAAAGCGTTAGTGTCAAACCTTTTAGCAGGCACTGTAATTTGTCTGGCCTGATAGGAAAGTATTTAAAATATTGGAAAAACATTCAAAATACATTTTTTGTACATCTCAATAACATGTTTATCGAGTGCTACTTGAATCGATTGAAATACATTGAAAAAACATCTTGGCAACGTACTAGCAACATCCATTTTCACATAGCATACAACGATGTGATTTTTGGTTTTTGATACCTGTTTTGAACATTTTTTTTTTTTTTTTTCCTTGTTGGGTACATTTCCACTGCGACCAATTGTTGATCTATTGTGGCGGGCCCCTATTTAATATATATGCCATATGCCAGTTTGTAATATCACTATGAGTTAAGTGATTCCACTTGCTGACTGTAGGCATTATCCCAGTAAGGTATTACAGATCGAATAAAATGTATAACCTTGCTAGGAGAAGTCATCCATACGTCTGATGGTTGTATTACGCTCTTATCAAAATATATGCACCTCTTATGGAAAAGTGCATCACAGTTACACAATAAATGCTCCGAATCTTCCTTGCAACTTCTACAGAATCGACAAGTGTCATCTTCCAATATTCCTAGTAGTTTTAAAAAGTATTTGCTTGAGCAGTGACCTGTTACTAAACCACAAAAAGTATTCAGATCTTTTTTAGACAAACTCAGAAGGTTTCGAGTAATGTTTTTGTTTGGAGATATAAATCTTTTAGATTGTCGTGCTATTACCGTGTTTTTCCAAACTTCTTCTATCATATTCTTTTCCCAGTTTTTCAGTTCCAGTTTGAGGGTACATTCTGAGGCCCCACAAAATGGTTCTGGACCTAGGAAAGGTTTTGAAGATCTAAGTCTTGCTAACAAATCCGCCTTTTCGTTTCCTTGAATCCCACAGTGCCCAGGTACCCAGAATAGATTAACTGTGCTATTTTTAGCCACCTCGTGTAGTGATTGAATGCATTCCCAAACTAATTTTGAAGTGCATGTGAAAGATTTCAACGCTTCAAGAGCAGCCTGGCTGTCCGAGAAGATACATATATTTGCATGCTTATAGTTACGTCGTAAACAAATTGAAGTGCATTCAATTATTGCCTGTATTTCTGCTTGAAATACAGTTGGCCATTTACCCATAGATATAGATATGTTAATTCCAGGGCCAGTGACACCAGCTCCAACCCTGTCATTTATTTTTAAGCCATCTGTGAAAAAAACCACTGAGCCTGGCCGAATATTAGGCCCCCCTGATTCCCACTCAGTGCGACTTGGAAATGTTACATTGAATAATCGTTCAAAGTTATACTGCCTGTTCATCCAATCTTCATGATTAATTAAAGAATTGATTTTAAAATCTTTCAGAACACTGAGATGACCCCTAAGGTCTCCAGAAAATAGATCTCTGGTTCTTCTCAACCTTAGAGCGGTTTTCTCAGCTTCTAATTGAACAAACAAATGTAGTGGTAGCATATTTAGTATTGCATCTAACGCCTTTGAAGGCGTACTACGTATAGCTCCAGTAATGGAAATAGTAGCAAGTCTTTGCAGTTTCTCCAACCTCTGTTGAATATACTTTACTTTGGTTCTTGGCCACCAAACTAAAGCTGCATATGTTATTCTGGGTCTTACTATAGCCGTATAAATCCAATGGATCATTTTTGGCCTAAGTCCCCATTTATTACCAAATGTTTTCTTACTTATCCATAAGGCATTTATGGCCTTACTTATTATTTGATCTAAGTGTGTGTTCCAGTTGAGTTTACTATCGAGAATCACTCCCAAATATTTTACCTTTAGACAAAGCAGTATTTTATTTTCCCCCAAGTAAATATCAGGAATTTTATATTTCCTTCTTTGTGTAAACGGAATAATAGCAGTTTTTTGAGGATTTATGGATAACCCCTCATTCTCACACCACCTTAACGTAAAATTTAGGGCACTTTGCATTCTATCTCTAATAACTTTTTCAAATTTACCACGAACTATAATGACTATATCATCTGCGAATCCAATTATTTCAAATCCTTGCTCTTCAAGGTTTGACAATAGTTCATCTACTAGTAATGACCACAAAAGAGGTGAAAGAACACCTCCTTGAGGACAACCTTTAACGGTTCTCACTGTAATTGTTGAATTTCCATGGCTACTTATTATTTCACGTTTTTGCAGCATTTCAACTATCCAATTTACAATAGTTATATCAAATCTACGTTTATTCATCACATTCTTCATTGAACTGTGAGAAGCATTGTCAAATGCTCCTTCTATATCAAGAAAAGTAGCCAACATTATCTCCTTGGCTTCAAAAGTCCTCTCAATTTTAGTTACTAGAGTATGAAGTGCTGTTATTGTTGATTTTCCTGGCTGGTAAGCAAATTGGTGTTTGTTTAGTGGACTCGATTTTAAATATGTTGATTTAATATAATCATCAATAAGTTTTTCCATTACTTTTAACATGAATGACGAAAGGCTAATGGGTCTAAAGGATTTTGGATTAGTTTTATCCTTTTTATTAGCTTTAGGAATAAATACAACACGTACTTGTCGCCAGTTCTTAGGGATATAGTTTAACCTCAAACTAGCTTTAAACGTTTCAGTTAAACAAGGAATCAATATTCCCTTGCTTTTCTGGATCATCACTGGACGAATCTCATCTGTGCCTGGTGACTTATATGGTTCAAATGCATGTACTGCCCACTCAACTCTTGCTTGAGTAAAAATGCAACTTGCTAGATCTTGCATGTTTGCCCTGGTCATTTGTTGCCCAGTGCTTGTAGCAATTTCACTAGGTCCCTTGGACATGCTTGACCTGGTCTTCTCTGATCCAGTATGTACATCCAGGGAGGTTGCTTCTTTACTCAAAACTGGCAGAGATCCTGGAAAATGCACTTGCATCATCAAGTTCAAAGTTTCTTTTGCGTTAGAAGTAAAACATCCGTTATTATTTTTTAGAGTACCAAGTCCATTACAATGATCTTTAGATAAAACCTTTTGCAATCTAGCCACTATTGGAGTACTTTCAATGTTTTCACAGGTGTGCCTCCAGTTTTGACGTTTAGACCTTCTTATTTCTACGTTATACAGAGTTAATGCCTTTTTATATTCATCCCACTGTGAATTACGCTTAGCTCTATTAAACATCTTTCGAGCTTGTTTTCTTAAATGTTCTAGCCTGGTATTCCACCAGGGAACATCCCTATTTGTGGATCGTTCCTTGAGTGGGCAACTGCTATTGAAAGCATGAATTATTCTATTTGTTACTAAATTAGAAGTGGTTTCAAGATCGTCGCATGTGTGGATAGAATTTTCAAGAAAATTGCCACCCGCTTGCAGATTAGTGTAGTAGAGCTCCCAGTTTGTTTTCCTGGGATCCCTGAAAGTTTCTTTAATAATATCCTTAGCTTTATATTCAAATATTATGTATTTATGATCAGATAGTGATATTTCATCGGAAACATGCCAATTTTGTATGTTTTCCGAGAGTGTGTTACTACAGAGTGTTAGATCTAAAACTTCTTGTCGTATAGAATTCATGAAAGTGAAATTGTTACCTTGATTACAAATATCAATATTATTCGCAGTTAAATACTCCAATAAATACTCACCTCTTGTATTGATGTCTGTGCTGTTCCAAACCGTGTGATGCGCGTTAGCATCACATCCAATAATAAATGATTTGTTCTTTGATTTGCAAAATTTAATGAATTCTGAAACTACAGGGGGAGGCACATCGTCTACATCCCCTGGAAAATATGCAGATGCTACGTAGATTTCTGTTTTCCCACGCGTAGTAGGAATTTCCATAGCTGCAGCAACAATATCCCGTTTTACGAATTCTGAAATGGGAATCAGGTTAACATTCCCATTTACAAGGATAGCAGTCCTTGGGAACTGCTCTGTATCATCGAAAATTAACTTACAAGATTTTGTGTTAATACCCAATACTTTTCCATTAACCGCCCACGGTTCCTGGATGAAGGCAAGATCTAGTTGGCTCTGAATAAATTTCCTACAAAGTACAGCACTTGCACCCTTTGCATGATGGAGATTTATTTGGATGAATTTGATGTTGTTTTTTCTATTGAACGTGACGGTTAGGATTTTGTTTTTTGGGTACTTTAACCTTCCGTTAATCGCGCTGTTGTACTTTGTACAACACATGAGAATTATCGACTATTGCTTTTAAACCATCCTTTCCATCGATGTCAACCCCAAATGTATTCTACAGGAACCTTATTTGGAATATTATAAGAGCTTTTTTGAAAACAGTATAACTCCTTATAATGCGGAGAATTGAAAATCGCAATATGAAGAACGTACTATATTTAAGATAAGATAGACAGTTGAATGTGAATTAGTGTATTTCAGAATCTAAATGATCTAGTAATATGGTGTCTTCGGCAAAGTTACTTGGGATATCAAGGGCCTTCGCGAGGTGATCTGAGAAATTCAGATTTCAACCGATAGGCGGCGCTAGTGAGCATGTAATTTTTATATCCTATATAACTCAGGATTCTGAGTACTTAGAAAGATGGTGTCTTCGGCAAAGTTGTTTGATTGGTTAAACGCTTACTGATGGAGAGCCGTTTGGTTTGAAACTCCACATCTAGGTGGCGCTAGTGGGCATTGAAATTTTATAACTCATACATTTCAGGACCCTGATTACTTAGAAAGATGGTGTCTTCTGTAAAGTTGTTGAGTAGATCAAACACTAACTGATGAAGACAAGTATGATGTGGAATTCCACATCCAGGTGGCGCAAGTGAGTACTCAAATATTATAACTCATATATCTCGAGATCCTGATTACTTAGAACGATGATGTCTTCAGCAAAGTTGTTTAGTAGATCGACCACTAACTGATGAAGAGCCGTATGATTTGAAACTCCACATCTAGGTGGCGCTAGTGGGTATTCAAATTTTATAACTCATATGTCTCAGGACCCTGATTACTTAGAAAGATGGTGTCTTCTGAAAAGTTGTTTAGTAGATCAAACACTAACTGATTAAGACAAATATGACGTGCAATTTCACATCCAGGTGGCACTAGTGAGCATTCCCATTTTATACCTCATATATCTCAACATCCTGATTACTTAGAAAGATGATGTCTTTGACAAAGTTGTTTGATGGATAAAGGATGGATGTACTTATCCCGTGACATTGACAACCTTAAGATAGAGTATATTGAAATACGACGGTCAAATATTGAATAACTTCATGTAAAATTAATCAATCAAGTGCGAATTTAAACAAATTATAATCAACTAGTTGTGTAGTTTTCAATTTTTGAAAACTTTCGGAAGTATAAAAATTTACAGCTCGTTGATTTTTTTTCTAGATTAATAATAACACGTTCATGCTTTTGCAAATTTACAACTAGCGTCTTCTGGTGGCAGAAGCACGAATCAAATGGTCAATCATCTGAAAGCCCTTGATCTACCAACCAACCTTGCCAAAGATATCAACTTCCCAGGTAATCAGACTCGGAGATATATAAGATATAAAATCTGCATACTCATTAGCACCACTTACTGGCGAAATATTGATTTTAACGACCCATCAACCAAATGCACTTAACCTATTTGACAACTTTGCCGAAACCACCATCTCTCTTCTAGTAACCAGGATCCTGAGAACTATTGCATATACATTTTTTATGTTCACTAGCGTCATCTAGTGGTGAAATTACGATTCAAACGGACAACTATCTGTAAGTTTTCTATCTTTTAGAAGGTCGGCACGAGAGGTAACTTTTCCTCCATTTGGTCTTTGATCTACCAAACAACTGTGCCGAAAACACCATCTTTCTGAGTAAAGTGGAGCTTCGTGGTCGTTCGGTTAGCGTTACCAAGCGTGTAACCGCACCATGCTATCCACTGGTGCATGTAATGTATGTCGTGTCCATGGTCTAGTGTTAAGTTCTGTTCAGTCTGTACAGCCTCTGGCTGAGGACGGTGTCCCGTGTCTTGTTAATCGGGATCCTGAGCTACATGAGATTAAAAATTTACATGCTCACTAGCGCCTCCTAGTGGTGGCATTTGAAATCAAACTGTCACTGTTCTATAAGCTCTTGATATACCAAACATCTTTGCCGAAGACGCTATCTTTCTAAGTAATAAGAGTCCAGAGATACATAATATATAATATTTACGTGCTCACTAGCGCCGCCAAGTGATGAAATTTCAAATTTCAAATCATCCGTAAGTACTTGACCTACCAAACAACTTTGTCGAAGACACCATCTTTCTAAGTTATCAGGTTCCCGAGATACATAGGATATAAAGTTTATTTGCTCACTAGCGCCACCTATTGGTGGAATTTCCAATTGAACGGTCAATAATCTGTAAGCCGTTTACCTACCAAACAACTTTGCCGAAGACACCATTTTTCTAAGACATCAGGATCCTGAGATATAAGATATAACATGAAATTGCTCACTAGCGCTGCCTAGTGGTGAAATTTCAAATTAAACTGCGAATCATCCGTAAGTCCTTGATTTACCAAACAACTTTGTCAAAGACACCATCTTTCTAAGTAATCAGGATCCCGAGATACATAGGATATAAAGTTTATTTGCTCACTAGCGCCGCCTAGTGGTGGAATTTCCAATTAAACGGCCAATAATCTGTAAGCCGTTGACTTACCAAACAACTTTGCCGAAGACACCATCTTTCTAAGACAACAGGATCCTGAAATATAAGATATAACATGATATTGCTCACTAGCGCCACCTAGTGGACGTATTACGAATCAACTTTGTCAGCATCAAGTAGCCCATGAAATTTACAACAACTTTGCCAAAGACAGTCCTCCTCTAAACAATTATGGTCCTTAGATATTTCAGAGTGTATGGGTGTTGTACAAAGTACAACGCGCGACTGCTCGCGTTACAAAAATTGGCGCGAGTACTGAAAGGTTAACTCCTTCCCCAGAAAAAGTTACGCATTCTTTCGACAGTTGGATGTCGCCTGCCGAAATTTCGATCTTTCGAAAATCACGTTGTTGAAGAGTTCGTACAGTAACTTGGTCCCTGCTTGATCCTGGAATTTGTTGATTTATGGTGTTTCCGCCCATGTCATCATCTCCAGTTCTTTCACCGGTCCTTTTAGTACTGTTAACCTCTTCAATTTGACGCTGAGTCCTTCCAGTATTAGGGATTTCACTTGTACCTGGGACTTTCTGATTAGTGATGGTATTCACTTCATCGTCACCAGTTTGAGAAGTCTTACTGTTAGCCTCAACGCTTTCACTAACTTCGACGTCCATCGTATCAGTGTCAACTTTTTTTGGGAGTTTTTTCCTAATCGGAGCATTCCCAAATTTGTAATCCAAAACAAATTCACATTCCTTCAATGTTTTCATAGATACTGCATCAACGCTAAATGTAAGTTCTACATGGCGTTTATTAATGATCTTTCTCAAAAATATTTTCCAGCTGTCAACTACTAAGCCATCATTCTGAGACTCCAGAAGAGCAAAAATTTCTTCATTGCTATCTTCGGCGCTCATTGGAAAAAAGCCAATTAAAGTTTCCGGTTGTGGAATTTGATTCTCATCAACCGCAACAAGTTCCGCACCCTCCCAAGGAGTTATGTTTGAAATTGTATTCTTTAGCCAGTCAGATGTTTCCTGGTTTTTACAAATTATGATTAGGTAGCCAGGCCTAATCAAGCAGTTTCCAAATTTGGGTTTAATCTTTTCTTTGCGTTGATGGATCACATTACTGAGGACAGCTTTCTGTATTGCCATCAACTGCTCAAACGTAAGTTCTGTGTTCGGGTAGTCCTTTGGCAATATGCCTACCTTCACACTAGTTAGAGCTTCCTTGTAGGATGGTTTGTTTCTGCCCTCTGTACTTTTGGACTGTCCAGAAGGTCCCGCCCCACATTGCTCCAAACGATGCTGCACCGATTTCCCACCCATAGGCAGTTTTGATCCCGAGGGACGAACCTGCTTCTTTGGGCGCGGGTTTTCACCACTCGACTCACTATTTCGAAACCTTTTAGCAGGATCTAAATTTGGAGCTTCCAAGGGTATGAATGCAAGACGTCGAGCTTCATCAGGCTCGACCCCACTATCAACCAAACGTTTAAATCGTTTTTTGCCAGCCCCACTCAGTTGTTTCATCAATTTTCCATCCAGTTTTGAACCACTGTGGTCCTGCCTGGATGAAGATGCATCAATATTCACTGGAAGTAAAGTAACGTTTATATCATCATCATCATCCGAGCCACTAACATCTTTTTCATCATCGCCTCCTTTACCTTGCCTTTCCTGGCGAGGTGTATTCAGAATCGACGAGGAGCAAGAGAGTGAATCTTCGTCCGATTGATATGGCAGATTTTCCTCTTCAACATCCATTCCATTCATCGCTATAGCCTAATCTGGAATAAGTTGTTAGCAAAAAAAAACACATCAGCACTGCAGCTCAAACTAACACTAACAAAAACAATCTGCTTCGAAAATCGAATAGCTTTTGATAGCAATTATCATTATCAGTTCACACTGCGTTCTCAGTTGTCCATGCATTCTATGTCTCGTCACCACCACTAATTGTATTTAACCACATGTAAAAACAGGCGGGCATGTGGCAAAGGTATCAATCCCGCCAGCCTCTATTGTTTTATTCACTATGCAGTTTGATCACAGCAAATTTTCACATCACTAATTCTCAAACTATATTGCAAAACTGCACCTACTTGCACTTTTTACACGATCTACTGCACTTAATCCACCGTTCAACAATCACTCGCGAATACCTTAATTCGATTTCAACGGTAATTTTCGGTCGACTTCTAGAGCAGAGAAAACCGCGCTATTGCAAGCTGACAGTGTTGTTTTGAACATCAGTGCAACAATAACAAAGTTAGAGTGCAGATCGTGGGATCAATCAAAATAAATTCTTGTCTAATTTTGCGGTATCAAAATTTACGTTTCTAAGTGAGTTTTAGTCGTCACGTAAGTACTCAAAGTGTCCGCACAGCATAAACTATCATGGTGCTATCATAGTTAAATTTCGGTGTAGTTTTATGTGCATAAGATCTATATATATAAAAATGAATTTCGTTCTGTCTGACCGCTATGGATTCGGAAACTACTGAACCGGTCGGCTTCAAATTTTGTATGCAGGGGGGTTCGGGACCGGGGAAGGTTCTGAGCCTGGTGTGAGACCTCTCCGGTCTCTGGAACGGGGGGCTCCTATACAGATGACTTGCTTGGGATAGGGACGTCCTGCATGTCAAAAAAAAAACACAGTAGGCAGGCAGTACGACGTTTGCCGGGACAGCTAGTGTATCATAAATTTAAGTCAGTGAGGGGAGACAGAGATCTGATAAACTTATACATTAACGTATAGAATACGTAAAAATAACGTATTCGTAACATATTTGAGCATAAAGGTTATAACTATGTGCTGATGATGTTTTACATATCATCTTGAATTGAAAGAAGACAACGATACACAAATCAAGTTTAATCAACGTGTTATTTACGTTGCTGTAACGTGTGGTGAGGTTGATGAGATTTTTACGTAGCTTGTTAATGACAAACATAGTTTAAACCTGATTTCAACATAAGATGTGTACAGATACAATTAAAATACTGCATTAAAACATCTTTTTCAAATTTCATTTTCAGAGATGTTTTCTGTGTTACTTGGGGCTGTTTACCATCATTGGATAACATGTTAACCCGCTGTTTCATCTTGCCCCACCCGTTTCAACTTACCCCGGTGTACCTTATCGTATATTTAGACGGAAAAAATCGATTTAACATGTTGCATGGAATCGCTGTAATCGGTTATATGTTTCTATATGGCCTCCATTTTAGTATGTTTATACCTGTTTTATGCTTTGAATACGATTTTTTCGGTGCTATATATGAGCGGCTAAAACATTTGCAATATCAATATAGCAACCAAATTGCTGGCTGAGATGATTCATGATGGTTTATTATTATAGGGTTCAACATATTAACGTATTATATATTTGGTAGTAGTTTTTTGACACTACACGATAAGAAAAAGTAACTCTAAAATGAGCAAGATTCACACAAATCTGAGCTTAAATGGGACAGCTTAAAAGATGCGATTTACTAACTTTTTGAGTTGTCCCTTTTGAGTTTTTGAGAAATGAGTTTTTTTGCTAGAAGTGACATGGGTGCTCAAAAAGGACGGAATCAATCGATGCCGTAATCGCTTGTTTTCAAATGGGAGCGTGAGATTACTGATGGCACACATTATACCCTATGATTTGAAATTTTCAGCCCCATCCAGTGTTACTAAATACATACGGACAAACCTTCTTCGAATGAAAATCAAATCTCAAGTGTCGAAACCGACTGCGTATTTCCCCTAGTACGATCCCAGCAATATTACACTGTTGATGTCATAACTGTTATGACCGAGATAGTCACAAGGGTGGTGTTGTGAGTAGGTACGTGTAGGGGGAACTCAAATTAAGGATCCCCTCGGGGGATCAATCTGGGCAGCATCAACAGAACATAAAAGATTACCGGAGATAGAACGAGAGAGATAGGGAGAAACGTAAACAAACGGGGTCATACTGGGCTAACGACGACGACAGGTTCGTTAGTGACTATCGGAGAGTACCAGTAGTAGAAGGTGTTGGAGGTGGTTTTAATTAAATTTTTCATAGTGCACTTGTTTTCACCAATCATTCGTTGAGGCGTAAACAGCGGAAGCTTTCGCAGCTTGGAGTCCGGTTAAGGGGGGGTTGGGTGGGGGTTAGGGATGTGTCTTACCTTCAACCATGACCGCACTATCCTCTGGCATACTACCGTTCTTCAGTCTTGAAGAGCGGCCCGCTTCGTGCTGGTTGGCCGTGGTTATTATCCTTCGTGCCTGTCGTCAATGTCTCGATATTTCTTCGACGTGTGGGAGATACGTTGAAACCACTTAAGTTGCGAGTTGAGTAACCCTTTCAACTGCGCTCGGGTTCCGGGTAACGATTTATCCGAATCAATATTCTATAAACATTCCCCCATTATCGACGGAGAGCTCACTACTTGAGGGTTAGGCACACGCGTTATAGACAACAGACGAAGCGAATATCATCTGCTGCCTAGCTATAAATTCAAGACACGATTGCTGGAGGCGATGGCGATAGCTACTGACGAGTATCGATCACATTGACGATGTGAGCATGGTTTATATTCCATAACATAAGAACAGCCAGAAAGCACTTAAATCCTGAACGTCACTCGCGACAGACTGATTGTCGCAACATCCACAAAGAGGCAACCGAAATAACTAATAGGTATTTTCCACTTTTCCTCTGAACAACAGGGGTGTTCACATTTCCACCCACCCGAAACAAAAGGCTCAGTGCCTTTCAGTAAATCGAACTGACTTCATACGCAAATGATATGTTGCAATCACCATTTAGAGCCACTCCAAACGGAGGGTGACTTTTCATTCAACCGAAGAAAAAACTCACTCATCCTCTTAACTTATCCGAAAATTTTCACAACACTAATCCCGAAAGAGGGTCATCTACCACAGACCTAGAACAGAGATTCTGCTAAGCCTTCCCCTCGAACAGGGAAATAGTCCTCCTTTCTCACAGGCTGCGACTCAATTCCAGCAATACACAATCCATTCTCTTCCTTCCTGCAGCTATCAACACAAAGCATGGACGAAAAAAATCGCGAAGTCCCGTTGGGTATCCTAAACGCAAACGAGACCCAAAACACTCGCGAGGACCAGCTGGCTCCAGTTTCGAATGTAAACTAAACGCACCACCAAAGACCAGCCTGAGCTTTTCCATACATTCTACCAGCCGGACCTGGGGATCCCTGCATTCGATAATAGGCATTACTTGTTTTCCCCACATATTTTCTCTATCTCTCAATTATCCTTTCCCACCAGCAGGCTCGACGACACAAAGAAAGAGAACCGAGCTTAAGAGAACAAACCCAAACAGCGGAAAAAGCTCTCTCCCACTCTCCCCAAACAAACGGAAAGCTCCCGCCGAAAGCTCCCCATCGCAACTAGGGCACTGCGAAACAACGACCTGTGGGAAAAAGCACAACCCGACTGGAGGACCCGAGCTGGACCCGGAAAATCGGAAAATCGAGAGTGAAAGCGCAGTGCAGTGGGAAGCTTTTCTCTTCTCTCCAGCACCACCAGTTAGACCAAGAGTCAGACTGTTGATAGCAAAGCTCTGTCTCCCGTGTGTATTGTTGCATCTCGGAGGAAAAGCGCTTTTCCCACCCGCTGTCGATGCGACGGCCGGAAAACTGTTTGCCGTTCGTTGCCTCCGCCGTCGACGTCGCCGGTTCGGCTTATCTCCAAACAGCGGGGAAAACAAATCAGCATTGACGTTCTTCTTTGTGCCTTCTGTAGCCAACGTCGTCGGGTGCTGCTGGTGGAGCTTAGTGGAGGCACTTTCCCGTACCGCACCACTCATCGTACATTTACTGGGTTGTGGGAAAATACTTATTGCTCTCTGTTGACGGTTGCTCGTGTGAGACTGGGCTGAACGAGGAATGGTTCGTTAAATTGAAATGTTCTTGTGTTTTGTTTATTTCAGCTGCGTGGGAGCTTTTCGTATGTTTCTTCAATGCTTGCACCGGAACACATTTTTAAATTTCTCCAGGAGATCTTATTTCAATTTCTTCAGAATTTTTAAAAAAATCGGTTATTTCTCCTGAAGTTAGTATGGTTTTTCTTTAATTCTTGCAGGAATTACACGGAACTCATTTGGAAAGTTGTTCAGGATCTTCTTTAAAAAAAGAAGAAAATATTCATGAAGAAATTCCAGAAAAAAAAAATCTAAGTAAATTGCAAAGAGTTCCTGAAAAGAAGACAATTTAGGATATATATCAGGAAGAATTTCAGGATTATCGATAAAATCACAGAAGAAACACTTATTTTTTATGAATTCCAGAACAAATTTTCAAGAGAGTTCTTGAAGGAATTCCTTTTAAAATTACTGAATAGGGTATCGCGCCACTTGGGCGGTGGCTTCTATATTCGTCTGTTTGCCACTATAACTCAGTCAATTTTGAACCAATTGACTTGAAATGTTGTACACGGGTAGATGCTATACCTATCTCACTGCATTCCAAAAATTGTGTCAATTGGTTCAAATTTGACTGAGTTATAGCGGGAAACAGACGAAAATAGAAGCCACCGCCCAAGCGGCGCGATTCCCTACTTCCTAATAAACTCCAGGAGCAATATCCAAAAATTTTACTGAAGATATTTCCGAATTATTTTTTGGAAAAAAAATCCTAAAGAAACTCCTACATGCATATTTGTTGAAACTTTTTGAGGAACTGCCAAAAAGTATACCCAAAAGATATTCTGAAAACAATGTACGGAACACTGAATGCATTTTCGAAAGAAACTGCTTAAGAAATTTCAAAATGAACGCCTAGAGAAATTTCCAAAATGTTCTTAACTAGCCTCAGGGTTTTTTTTTTTTACTTCTGCAGGAGCTACCGGAAAAAAAATGGCGCTGGATTTCCCACAAAAAATCAGGTAGAATTTGTGTTATGGAGTTCCTACATCCTGTAAGAATTTTAGAAGAGATTGGTTTTCGTTTTCCAAAGAACCATTCGGGACTTCCAAATTAACTCATTGGAGATTCCTGAAAGAATTTTTGGAGAAGTACACTAGTTTTTGTTATGTTTCGACGAAGGCAAACTGATCGCTTTCTATATGTGTTTTTGTTATTATTTAAACTTAAATTTTGTCCACATTTTCTACTTTTTTGCCCATGGTAATATTGAATTTTCCCGAATATAATTCTCATGACTCCCGAAAAAAAATCGCAAATTCTGCGTAATTTCATAAAAAACGTTTTTCAAAAAATAATGTTTTTTTTTAATAAAAGGCCTTTTTTGGAAAATATTTTTTAAACCAGAAATTACAACACTTTTTATACGGTTTGCATTCTCCATGTAGTCTAACGAATTGTTTAAAATATTGCTGAAGACAGCTAATCAATAGGACAAATCGTTCCCGAGTTATATTTTTTTGGAAAAAGTCAATGATATTTTTCTGATGTCCTTTTTTTATCTGTATTAACGAGATTTTTAGCCCTAGGCTAGTTCATCTCGGGACCCACGCTTTACTTCCCTTCCGAAGGAAGAACTCACATTTTGCGAGTTTGTCGGGAGTGGGATTCGATCCCAGGTCCTCGGCGTGATGGTCAAGAGTTCTAACCATCACACCAGGTCCGCTCCCCATTCTAATGTCCTTCTCAAAAGTAACGCTAGTGTCAAATGTCTGAAGCTTCCGCTTGGAAAATCAATGAGGATCTAGATGCTATATCCAAATGGGCAACACAAAATAAACTCACACTAAATGCAAGTAAATCACATGCTATGTTTATCAGTACTGTTAACTCTAACTATATAAAACCTGAAATAAAACTAAACAATGTTCTTCTTAAATATGTAGAATCTGCAATGAGCCTGGGTGTCAATATCAGATCTAATTTTGAATGGGACTCATTTATCCCAAATCAATGTGGTAAAATATATGCAAAACTGCGAACACTACAGTTAAGTGCTTCGTACCTCAAATCAGAGATAAAACTGAAACTTTTCAAAAGCCTTATTTTGCCTCATTTTATTGGATGCGATCTATGGCTTATGCAAACATCTGTAAGAGTTTTACAAAAAATGCGTGTCGCACTTAATTCGTGTGTACGTTTTGTTTATGGTCTCGATAGAATTTCCCATGTATCCCATTTACAGCATCGTCTTTTGGGCTGCACTTTTGATAACTTCTGCAAGATAAGATGTTGTCTATTTATGTTTAACCTTGTAAACAATAAAATGCCTGGCTATTTATATGAAAAACTGACTGCTTTCCGAGGAAGTCGTTCAAGAAAATTCGTGATTCCACGTCATCGCACGGCTAAATATGGGGATTCGTTTTTCGTGAGAGGTGTCGCATTCTGGAATTCTTTACCTAATGACATAACCGTAATTGAATCTAGTGGGCAAGCAACCTTTAGAAGGAGAGTATTTGAGCACTATGAAAGTAATAATCGATAATTAGTTATACATATATTGATGTTGTTAATTGCCAAAATCATATCAAATCGTATACTTAACGTCAAATCCACCATTTTCGAAACATGTAACATAATAAGATGTATGTCTTGAGTTACGGAATTGAATAAATAATAATAATAATAATAATAAAACGGCATACTGGTGATGCAAGTTATTTGTTTTGATCATGAAAAGTGATTATGCAAAATTTCAGATAAAAAAACACAAATGTTGAATTAAAAGAAAACAATTACCCACAGCCCACACGGCGATGAAGAAAACTAATTTTTGGTAGAAATACTCCTTTGGTAGCTGTCGAATGAGTTATTGAAATGATTGCTTGTAGCATATAATCTGCAAAAAAAATCCCAAAGAGCTTTTATAGGAACTGTCGAAAAAAAACTTTTGCAAGCTTTTTGAATAATTTTCTGGTGAAAAGTCCCAATAACTTCTACAAGAATTTCCGAAAAACTTGGAGGAACTTTTGATGAAATTCCTTGTAGATTCCCCGAAAAGCTCCAGGAGAAAAAATCCTGAAGGAACTCCTAGAGGAATGTCCATAAGAACCTCCGTAAGAACGCCTAGAGATAATCCCAAAAGAACTTCTAGCGGAGTTTCCGAATTTACTTCCGAAGGGTTTTCAAATTAATTTTTGATAGAAACCCAGAATGTTTGTTTAGAAAAATCCGCAAAAAAATGTTTGGTGACTATCCAGCTCCCCAGCTAACCAGTTATCGTATATGAATGTATAAAAAATATCGTATCGTCGTCGCAAGCATGGCAGAAAGTGCATATCATGATTATTATTGATTGATATACGACTTTGCGTATATAATCGTATATGGTGTTGTAAAAAGTCACACTCTATCGGATTTAATCGTATACACCGACACCAGCGTATGATACAAGATTGGTGCAAGAATTTCAATATTATCGTAAATCAATTCATGCAAAATCTAAATATGTGTCGTAATCAAAATCGCTATGAAAACTATCTGGTATCGCATTAGAGTTTCTAAATAGCATCCACTTTAGTGCGTATATGGCTGTATTCTGCAGTGTATACGATTTTGAAAATGGTATACATATGCGTATTATTCAATTGCAACTAGAATATACACATGAAATTGTTAGCTGGGTCCGGGAGGAGCTTTAGAAAAATTCTGAAAAAAAGTCATATAGTAAGCCAAGAATACTTTGCTAGAAGAATTTCCGAAGGATTCCCGTGAAGAAATCCGAAGAAATTGCTGGGAGAATTGATAAAGTACACTCTGAAATTTACCAAATGAATTGTGGAATAGACTTCTGGATGAACTTTTCGAGGAACTGTCGAAGGAACTTTTGTTGGAATTCTCTCAAAAACTCCTTGAATGAATTTCCTAAGAAATTTCAGTAGGAACTACTAAAAGATCTCTTGACGAGATTTCCAAAGAAACTGCCCGAAAAATTTTCAAAAGTACTTCTAGAAAAAAACATGGAGAAACTAGTGCAAGAATTAATAAATTAGTTCATACAGGAATTTCAAAATTTTTCCCTGGAGGAAGTCCGTACGGACTTCCAGAAGAAATCCTAGAATTAAAAAAACATTCTGCAGAAATTTCCGTTTAAAGCTGAAGGAACTGCAGAAGGCACTTCTAGAGAAATTCTCGATGCAAAATTTTTCAGAAACAGCCGTAGGAATTTATGAAACATTTTTAGAAGGATCTCCACTAAAAATATCCAGAGAATTTGTTGAAGAAGTTTCTGAAGGTGCTTTTATGGAGGAACTCGAAAAGATAATTCTGAAGGAACTCCTGGAGATGTTTTCCAACACATCGATAAATATCCTTAGCAACTCCTAGATGAAATTCCAGAGAAGTTTTCGCAAGGAAGAATTCCTGAAGTAACTGCGTAATGAAAAATAAATTCACGATATCTTGCAATAATCTTTAGATACCCGGAAGGACCCCAAGATCATCCAACATCTATGTCACAGACAACAAGCGAATGAATGAGTCGGAACTCGGAAGGTATCACACTGACTTCGTCGACTGCCAGTCCAAATTGAAGAAGATCGACGTAGATCAACCAGAAATGCAGTGAATACCAGATCTCAACGGATAAACTGATCATCGACTTCAGTGCAGTATACGAAATTATCAACGGATCAGAGCCATTAATAATCATGAACGGCTTTCCCGGGAAACTGGCCAGACCGAGCAAAGGTTTCGGGTGAACTTTGCAGTTCATTCGAATCTCTCCGAAGAATTAAAGACAAAGGGAATGAGTCTCATAACTACTTTTTCTATATTATCCAAGGAAGTGTAATGCGATGAACATTGTGTCACCCAGTCAGTTTATTTGATTTGCGGATGACATGAACTGGACATTATTGCCAGAAAATTCGGAATGGTAGAGCTGTACACGAAACAGCAAAAGTCGGAGTGTTGGTGAAAGCGACAAAAACAAAGTCGTGCCTACAGTGACAAAACATGTTGCAAGAATGGACAGCAACCCTATAAATTGAATGGATTGGTATAAGAAAGCGTGGGACGTAGAGAGGCAGATGGGTAAAACAGGTGGAGGAAGATCTAGCGAACCTTGAGTGTAACCAATAATGTTCAAAAGCTGTACATAGCCGCAATCCAAGAGATATGATGGCAAATTGGCATATCACTAAATTATTGAATCAACTTCCTATATTTTTAAAATCAATATTACGTTGTGATCGTCAGTACTATGTTCCTAATTGGTGCAATACAATGTAATGCCTGGCATATGCGAAACAAAATAGAAGCCAATTTCTCGCTCGATTCCCAATTGAATATACGTCCACATAAAACTTTGATACGCTTCACATATCGCCATTCTTGAAAATCATCAGGCGAAAGTAAAAGCATCCATATGAATGAAGAAAGATACAGAAGAAAAAAATATATATTCATCGCGAATGTGCAATTTTGCTTTATGTTTCTGGAATGCATTTCCTCCCACGTTCAGTGCTTCCTTTTCCCTTAAAGTAAAAAGTCCAGCACGTTTTCTTCGCTTTGTATCCAACCCTTTTCCGTGAGCGAAGACTTCAGTCATCCAGCAGCACCGAGCGCACAGAAGACATTCCATTCAGAAGCACACGAGCGTGAAAATCGTCTCCTCAGTCAGTGCCACGGCCGTCGCGTTGGTCGATCCCACATCAGACTGGAAAACATAAAATGAAAAACTCATCTCCTGAATAACCAAGAAATCAAATCCGAAAAAAAAAAAGAACCGAAAGTTGACGTCTGACAAAGTGAAACAGAATGCTCCAGCCAGCCAGCAGCTCGTTCCGGCCGGGTCGCATCAGCAACGCCACCCACGGTTCCAATGTGCAACGGTGAAAACAAAAACCTACTCGCAACTCGTCATTGCCGTTGGAGTTTTTACTATATGGCGGCGGTGGTAATGGCTCGTCGTCGTATCTTCACACAATGGTTCTCACATACGGTGGTGTAGAATAATGAAATCCTCCTCACTCCAACGCGATGACGACGAAAGGACGACCAGCCGCGCACTTGACTCTTTGGGGGGACGGGACCCAGCATGCAACCCGAAACGGAACACCCAGAACATATTTCATTGTATTTATCATCCTGGGGTCTTGCCGGCGCAGCCCTGGTGGCATCCAGCCGCCGCCGGTTTTACTTGGCTTTGGAAGCGCGAAAAACTCTTGCCGCTATTATTATCTGAGCTTTTCTCATCCCACGTCTGTGTGGGTGTGGTTCACACACTATGTTCGTAACCTAGAAGAGCACAAAAAAGTTGACTAACGTGGAGACGGGATGTAACCTGGGCCTGCGTGGTCTACATATGAAGTGTGTTTTATGATCATGTTATAAAGCGTACTTCCGTGTGTTTTCTCACAGAATAAAGAACAAGCAGAAAAGTCATCTTCAACGTTTGTTATCCGGAAAATCCAGCGAAAAATTAAGAAAGTTACTAGCTGACTACACAGCGTAACAAAAATTAACTTTTTGTCTGTCTTAAGAGCAAACTTATGTGTCTCCGAAGGGTTTTGGGCCGCTGAATCCGAATCCGGGCTCAGATTTGCTCTAACACGTCACAATTTTGAGCTATACCTCAATTTATAGGGCAAAATATGCGATTTTGGGCTTTTTTGACTGCAAGTCATTAAACAAGGAAATATTTTTTTTAAGCAATCAAAAGGTTAATTGGTCAATTAACATCTAAATCAACGACTCATGCAAAATATTTCGTTTTACCAAATCGAATTTGATAGTTTTAAGCGATTTATGTTAGGTAGGATATTTCCCATACAAGTCACCCTCCAAAAGTTGCATGCAAGTTTTCATACTAACATAAACTGCTTAAATCTATCAAATTTGATTAGGTAAAACGAAATATTTTGCATGAGTCGTTAATTTAGATGTTAATTGACCAATTAACCTTTTGATTGCTTAAAAAAATATTTCCAAGCGTAATGGCTTGCAATCAAAAAAGCCCAAAATCGCATATTTTGCCCTATAAATTGAGGTATAGCTCAAAATTGTGACGTGTTGGAGCAAATCTGAGCCCGGATTCGGATTCAGCGGCCAAAAATCCTTCGGAGACACATAAGTTTGCTCTTGAGACAAAAAATGTTGCGCTGTGCTATGGGAAGCCTTGGGAAGGTGGATGCAATTGAATAGCAGCGTACCAAGACTTTTTATATTTTATTTGCTGCAATTTACAATTTAGAAATTCGCTCTTATAAGTTGATAAAAACATAGGAGATAAAAACAGCCATCTGGGCTGCAAAACGGTAAGTCGATAAAGAGAGCGTCCAACATAGTTGTACGGGTGCTTCCCAAAATCCATCAGCAAACCAGGTTTTATGGTGGTTAGCTATAAGCTGCAAATTGGTTTTTATTATTAATTTGTTCATAGTTTCTTAAGTTTTTAAAACTCACAATTTTTGGTGGAACACCTTTCGTTTTGGATCACGGCACCAAACTTTCGGACCACTCTGTACTATCGGCTGCATAAAACCGACTCATTGAAATTCTGAACACATGAACATCGATCTTAATGATACTTACAGCTCTTGACGATTGATCTTGAAACGCTAGTTAGATTCAATTTGCATGTGGTAGCACTTAGGCCTAAATATAAGATAACTTTGTAATTATATCGTACTAAATAGTTATTTCAGCGTATTTACCTTGCTATTACAATTTGATATGCACGAGTTCAATTCAATACTCAATTCTTCTATTTTTAAGAGTAACGCAAATTTAGCCTAAGTTTTAACATAGTTTAGATAGAATATTAAGCTTATCTATAGGGTGCGTTGATTAATTTTAAGAACGGAACTATTTTAGAAAGCTGTCTTAATTGCCTTGTGGATGACTTTCACTTTTCTCTCCCTTACATAATAGTCGCGGTATTCTGTTTTTATCTGGTCATCCGTTGGTCATTGTGATTTTCCGCGTGGTAGTGTGCAGCAGTTGGTGGCATTGTTCTTTGATGGACCACACGTAATTGCCTCATCGGCCACAATGAAGCTGCGGCGGGGATCCTCATCGTAACAATAGCTATGATCCTCACAAGTTCCTACCTCATGATTCCATGGGTCAAACGATGACAAAGACCGCCAGCTAAATTGGCAGTGCAGTCTGGACACTGTTGTCCATGAGATTTCAGCTAGATTTAGGAGGTACGACTCGAGCGTCTGTTCACCAAGGAGGTGCGGCTTAAACAGCGTTCTGGCATCTGGTGGCTGAGCATGAAATGCTCCACCACCGGAAGCTAAACCTTAAGGTGGCAGCCCCACCACGGTGGATAGGGGGCATCAGGACAGCAACCTACTATTCTCGAAACCCATAAAACGTGACAAGAAACCGCAAATAAAAGATTAGGTACGAACTGATTCGACGGCAACGACTTTTGGCGCGATACGACGGACAAGAATTGGACCTTGAAATGTATTAACCTTAGCTAGCCCAGCAGAGTAAACTTGCACAACTAGCCAATGAAGCATGCCGTATGAGGCTTGAGATCCTAGGACAGAGAGAAGCCCGTTGGCCGAATGGAGAACATAGACAGGCGTCGGGTCAAACTCTGCTATACTCTGCCCTACGAGGTGAACACGCTCATCATCATCGTGGAGTTGTTTCCTGCTCAGCACTCATGCTCATGCTGCGCTTATGAAGCGGGAACATTAATCATAGGATAAGCAAGATAAACTAGATTCAGAACACGGATTCGAAACCTTACCATGTTCCAATGTTGCGTGACGATCGATGCTCCCGAATTGCAAGACAAAGAGATCTTTTACAGTCAACTGAATGTTGTCGTGGATAAGATTCAAAAAGGTGATACAGGTATATCCCGATTTGGTGACCCTCGATTATATAGACCCTCGAGTACATGTACTTCGATTTTATGAAAAAAAAATGTACAAAAAACCGAGGTAAAATGTTTTTTGTAACTTTTTTTATTTGTATTTTTTTTTTAATATTTAAATTAGTTTAAAACTTTCAGTTTGAATTATGACGAACTGTAATACAGGCAGGGCGCAAAATTTTCGAGCAGACGAGCTGAAGTTCACCGTGCGCCAATTTTCATTCACTTGCCCGCATATTCATATTCAGCTGCTCGATACTCGTTTGTCAACTGAATGAAAGTCAATGAATATTTGTAAACATCTTACAAAGTGTTAAATTGCTGATAAATTATCAACGTTTCGATTACATTTAACGGTGCTTAACACAGATTTTTTCCCATTTGATTATTGCGGAGTGTTTTTAGAAGGAATCGTAGCCATAAACGTAGGTAATTATGAAGATGTTTCTCGATCGGCTTCATATTCAATGACTACGAATTGACTGACTTTGTGAAGAGGGAGAGCGAAAATGAATTTGTTTATTTTGAATATTCAGTGCAGAATCATTCAAATTCGTGCTGTTTTCAGTCAATGACTTTGAACATTTTGCGCCCTGAATACAGGGGGTTCCAACCTTTTGACAGGCGGAGCAGTTTATATCAATAAATTGTTTCGTGGAACACCCATAATAGCGCCAAAGCATACCTCATCCCGAGCAGGAATGAATAACTGACACATAACTGGAGGATAACAAAATCAGGTATCATACCAAGACAAGGTATTGGTCGGTTATCCAGGTATTGAAAATATCTTATTTTGGTATTTTGTAGGTATTGATAAAATACCTCAACGAGTTATTGGATTGGTATTGAGGACTGCTTGAGGTATTATTGAGTTATGGAAAAATCCCTTTTGTATTGAAAAATCATCGATTATTATTTAGGTATTACCATACCAGGGGTCATTATTCACGAGTTATGTATAGAATACACACCAGTTATTATTTTAGGTAATTTACCTCTTATGTAGGGCTACTTAATACCTCATTCAGGTTGTAGGTATTCGGTTTTCCATACCTGAGTTTGGTATTCTTCAGCTATTTTCTCCTGCTCGGGATGACATACTTAGATTTATATACAAATTAACCTTAATCTCATACTTCCCTTTCTGACTTCATCTTCTATGTATATAAAAATGCAGTGGCATACGTGGGACCGCGCATAACTCGCGAACGAAACGTCCGATTTGGGTCATCTTTGTTTTGTTCTGTTAGTTTTCACCCAAGGAAGGTTTATGAGCCGAAAAACATTCTAAAGTTGAGAGTTTTTGAAAATTTAGTTTTCAGACATTTTGAACGGAGACTTGGCTAGGGGCTTGAAACGTCAATAAACGCAGTAGGCAAGACAAAGTTTGCCGGGTACAGCTAGTTATTTATAAATATCTCTCGCTTTGTCGATAATCACGATGAGCGGAGTATATGAGTCGATTCTCTGGCGATATTTTTACAGAAAACATTACATTACATTGTTGGCGGATGCATGCATACCAATTAGCCAGACATATCCTCAAAGCTTTTTAAAAAAAACTTCTTTCAAGATTTCTTACAAATTCCTCACTGAGAATTGTAATATATTCCAGATATTATTGGTGGATGCCTTATACTATCTTGGCGTATACTCAGCTGACTGAATTCCAAAATTTATAGCAAATTCCACAAAAAAAGGCCATTGTTAAGCTTCGGCAGATTAGCGCTCTTCACTAGTACACTCCCAGGGATGAATTCATGGAGGAGTCTCTGAAGGAACCGCTTGAGCAATTCCTGAAGGAACAGCTGGAACAATTTCTGAAAGAATCTTTGTAACAACTTTTGAAGAAATTGCTGCTGAAATTGCTGAAATAATTCTAGGAGGATTGAAGAAGTATCTAAAGATATTTCCGAAAGTATCACTAAGGAAATTTAAGAAGGAATTAAAAATAATAATCTGAAGAAATAATCAAAATCAGAATCAAAATAATTTCTGAAACAAAAACAGAAATATTTTAATATTCATGGACGGATTTTCGGAAGAAATTACAGGAGAAATACATGAAGAAACACCTAACAATACCTAACAAACCCTATTGAAAATTAAAAAAAAAAAACAGATTAATCCACCTAGTGGTGATAGTGCCTTTCTCGTCGAATATGAACTCATGGTCTTTCCGTCGACGCAGTCAATCTTGCCTTAGAGTCAGTGATCAGCCCCAAATCTCTGTGCTTTGGTAACGTACGAGAAGGAGAATATTCTCATACCAGCGAACTGGGACTGTACCACCTACGAATTTCTGAATCCTGAGAATACTTTATTTAGAAAATAAAGAGTTTTGTCATGGTCATCATTGAATTGGAACACTTATTCCGACGTTATGTTCAATGTGTAGGCAGAACTGAAAGCATCAGTCCTTTCAATTGACTGCTTGACCATCTTCACTGGATGCTGATCCATACCAAGATGACAATTACAAGCCAGGATTTACCCTTTTTCACTGATCATTTTGAGGTCTCCGACAAAGTTTTTTCTGCACAGTTCAGACTATATTTTATTATCATTGGTTACAAGATTCATGTTCACAAGATTCAATTTTGCGCAGTAATTTTACATGCAAATAGGGATTAAAAACATGTTCGGAGCTGATGCGCTTAAATTTTAATTTTTCCATACAACGTTGACCCATCCTACTGTATATTTAAATCTCAGGAATCGAAAATGGTGTGATTTGATGAGATCGTTTTAGTTTTTGTAGGTTTTTGGTTCTCTTACAGATATGTGTATCGCTTGCATTGATTTAGTTCACTTTCGTAATTCCGCCGAAGCACCCAACGCTGCTTGTGCAACACCACCGGTAGCCTCTTATGTAGTCTGAGCCTATTTTTTTCTATTGCTTAAGAAACCTCCGGAAATGATTCCGGAACACTACCGGTATATTCAAGTGTGGTCTGAGCTTATGTTAATGATAACTGTTAATCAGGTTACACGGAACTAAAACGCTACTTCTGTGGACTGTGACTATTTTCTTATTATCCATGCATCAGGATATGTACTGACAAAAAGCGATTTAATGTAGCATGGGTTTGATTCACTTTTATATATGCCCACTTCCGGTGGCACAACCTTAACTGGTTCTGGAAAATTTACATGGTGCATTTTTACATTTGACCAATTCCGGCTGGACACTCGAAACGTTATCTGAGGCGATTTTCTTTAAAACCGTTCATCAGCTTGTCGTAAAAACCGCAATTTGATGAGTCGCATGCATGGGGTTCGATACCCTTCTACATTTGACCACATCCGGAGGGACACCGGGAACCGATTCCGGGACACTACCAGTTTTCCCAAGCATGATCTTAGATATTTTTTCTTGTTGACCGTTCATCAGGATACCTAAAAAGCCATTTGATGTGTTGCGAATATTGGTTTGGTTCTCTTTTACATGCGGCCACACCTCTTCAGCGACACACCGCGAACCGATTCCGGAACACTATCAGTAGTTTCTAATGTGGCCTTAGCTTATTCTTTTTGCTAATCGTACAATTAGGTTATCGAAAAGGTCACGATTTGATGTGTCACATGTATGAATTTGGCCACTTCCGGGATGCAATCGGTTCAGATATGGTCTGAGACTATTTTCATGGGTTTGGTTCATTTTTTTCATTTGGCCACTTTCGGTGGGATACCCGGAACCGGTTCCAGTATGCTACCGGTTCAGATATGATCTGAGACTATTTTCCTGCTTATCGTTCATCAGATTATAGAAAAAGCGGCGATTTAATGTGTCGCATGCATGGGTTTGGTTCACTTTTATATTTGGCCACTTCCGGTGGGATACCCGGAACCGGTCCCGGGATGCTATCGGTTCAGATATGGTCTTAGACTATTTCCCTGTTTACCGTTCATCAGGTTATAGAAAAAGCGGCGATTTAATGTGTCGCATGCATGGGTTTGTTGCAATATTATATCTGGCCCCTTCCTGGGGTACCGGTCCGGAACACCTAATTGGCCATAACTCCAGAACGGCTGGACCGATCTGAACCATTTTCAATAGGAAACAAAACAATGGAACAATATACCCCATCGAATTTACCATCGGTCGTTGAAATCGGTTGAGGTTTACTATCTCAAAATGAGGTGACCTTTTTGTACACATACACACACATACACACATACATACACACATACACACATACATACATACACACAGACATCATCTTATCTCGTCGAGCTGAGTCGATTGGCTCTATCCCATTTTCGTTTTTGGAGTGAACATATAGCCTTTGGGTACACCTTGGTGCACGAGAAAGGCAAAAATTGAAATTGGTCAAACGGTTAAAAAGTTATAGGACTCTAATTTTTTTTTATTTTTTTAAGAACAATAAAATAAATTAAATCTTAACTTATATTTTGCGTGACTTTGGAAAAATTTAATGTTTTATTTTTTTTTTAATCAGTTTGTTTATTTAAAAGGTTCTGGCGTGCGTAGCACTTTACGGAGCCGACTTCATCTTAGATCAATTTACAATAAAACATGTAGTATATTAAGTTCTATTATCTACAACAAATTAAAAAAATAAAAATAGCACAAAAAAATCAATCATGATAGAAGGTCATCTGGTTCAACGGAGTACCGGTGGCTTCAGCTATTCTTTTTTTATCCTCTTCAATTAGGTGGGAGTCGCATCAGACATGGTGGTTAAACTATTGCCACTGTCGCTCTAGGACGAGTTGGCTTTGTTCAGTTTTTTTTGTATCTGATCTATCACCAAGTCAGAATCTGGATCAGAGCGTTCACGCTTTGCTTCTGCATTCTTCGTTTTTGGTTGTATCTTGTTATTTGCTTTTTTGTTCGAACCGATCCATTAATGCTATCAGCATCGCTGTAATTTTCCTCTACTTTTTTCTCCATTTGATCGACTTTGAGCGCTATTGTTGTCGATCGTTGTTCATTCCCCTGCTGTTGATCGTGAAGAAGCGGACAAGACTTCTTCAAATGAGTGACCAAGTTACACTTGAAGCACTTTTGGATCAGCCCGTCGTAGTACAATCTACCCTTGCGATTGCAGAAATACAGAATCTCCGGGATTTCCTGCTCCAGGTCTATGTAGATACCACGAACACCGGTAAACATGTTGAGCTGGTATTCTGCAGGGAAGCGCTCGCGAACGGTACGTTTTACCGTCTCGTACTTAGCCATCACTAACACCAGATCAGCATCTGATATTTCTGAAGGCAGATCAAAAATACGTACATATCGGATGTTACCAGCAACTGACATTGGAACCGTCGCCTCCTTTCCATCAGTGTAATGGAAAGGTAACGATTTGTTATTGTTACCGAACACATAATTCATTGCTTCTTGACTTTTGAAGCGAATGAAAACTGATTTTTTTTCGCAGATCTTGTTGGCAGTTTCCATCGAAGATGGATCTCCTTTCAGATTTTTTATAAAACGGCCCATATCAGCCACAGTTGGTTGTACAGCTTCTCTCGGAAAGAGAAATGCCAACGTGTTTTCCACTGTTACTGTGCTCGACATATCATACCGCGTATGACAAAACAAAAATACGAAAACAATTCGACGACTGAACAAAAGCGTCTGTTCACCTCGAGATGCGATCTTGAACTGACAAAAAAAAAATTTAATGTTCTACGAGTTTATTCGGAATTTAATTTGAGACAAATTCATAAAAAAGATTGAAAATCGGTCGAAAATTGAAAAAGTTATGACATTTGAATTGAAATAGTAGTTTACGCAACAAGGTGCAGAATGACGATTTTTACAGCACGTTTACAGCACATTTATCCAACGAGGCTTGCCGAGTTGGATAATTACGACGAGTGCTGTAAAAATCGAGTTCTGCACCAAGTTGCGTACAACGTTTTTTGCAAGTTCAAAAAATACCGCTTGAGGACAGTTTTCAACCTAGTTTTCAACAAAACTTTTTCTACAAACTGTACACTGATGCTCATAGCCATTTTTGAGAAAATCTGATCGTAGCAGGTTGTACTGTGCAGTTGTCACAAAATTTTCAAAACGGCGTCCAGAAAGCATCAAGAAATTGATCAAAACTAAAAACAGTGCTGTAATGGTTCATTACGCAACGCAAATCAGTGCTGTAATGAACTATTACAGCACTGTTGATTTGATGTGGGAAAGTAGGCCTTTTCCTGTCAGATTTGCGTGATGTAAAATAGCCTATTACGATGAGAAATTGCAAAAACACCTTTTTATTACTCGAAAATTCAACTTTAAAGCGATTGCGCCTCTAAATCTCAATAGTTTTGGCTTAAACTCAGAGGTTTCTCTTTTTATGTCATTTGAATCCAGAAGAGCTTACGAATTCCAGGTTTCAACAACTTTTGAAAAATAAGCCGCAGCCTAGTGCTCAGGACTGAATGTAAAGTTTGCACCACCACAAAAGAGAGTAAGTTTTAAATTTGAAATTTGGTTTTACGAAACAGGAATGCATTTTGTGCAATAATTCACATCATGTATGGATGATGAATGTAGTTTGTAACTGAAGCATCTAATGAAATAAAACTGAAATAAATACACAACGCTTAATCAACAACTTGAGTGTATGAAAATGTAATACATATTTCTGACGCATCATGTTGAAAATAAGCCATAAAACTGTTGCTTACTTTCGCAACAACTAAACAGCAATTTCATGCATTAATAATCACTTTATAAAAAATGAACCGAGTGACAAGGACACCTCATGCTCACCCGCTGTACACCTAAGAGCACACCCAGTGATTACCATATAACTAACCGTTCGTGCCGAAGTGTTTATTTTTAGTTGCTTCCATGCTGCATGCACCTGTACAACAAACTACAACATAGTAAACCAGCTGAACCCTGTTGATTCTCGTCACTTTCTGCTGGCTCACCTCAACCGCACAGCCGCCTCAGGGCAGAAAAATCAGCATTTATCGTGCGGCTCATGGAGGCAGCACACGTACCTACCTAACAACCTCGCAAACAGCTCGAGCCCCAAACCGCTGTGAATGACGATGGAAAATCGCACGCGAAGCAACCATAAATTAATATTGTTTGGCCAAGGCAGAAAGAAAAGTGTGACGTTAATGGGAAGCGAGTCCCCGCCTCACCTTCCTTAGCTCACGCTGCTCCCATCCGCGCGCCGTGGGTTCCGTTTGTAAAATTATTGCTGACAAATGGGAAACCACCGCGCCCGTTGGAGTCAGTCAGTGCCACTACCACTACCCGTGCCCACCGGAATTCCCACTTAGATCGATAAGAAGGCGAAACCAATTTCTATGGCAGTTAACCGAAGGTCGTAAAGCAGCAAATCGAACCGGAATCTGGGTTAAGGTCCTGCCGCGCGCTGCTGTTCGACACACCACAAACGCGGCGAAATTAATGCCAAATGATGATAGTTATACGATACTGGGCCAATGCCGTCGGTGCGTTGGGTTCTGATTTTGGTTTGCTGTGCGGAGTGATGAGATGGAGCTAGTCGAAAAATCAACATTTCTGATGATTGATAATAGTTCGATTCGTTTTAATATTGTTATGGCGGATGCTCGATCCTTTTTAAGGGCCGAAATTCAAATATAAATGCAAAATAGTGGTAACTATTTCAGAATAGGATAGGTAACTATTTCAGAATGGGATCTGAAACACGACTAAACTAATTCTTCATCATAATAACGGCATTTGGCAACGACTTTTCAATTTTCCATAATAAAATGCATATGCTTTCTAAGAATTGATCTCAAATGTGAATCAGTTCTGAATAAACGAATTTAAATAATGACAAGATGATAATGCTTTCAAAAATTCTTTTACGAATTCTTCAAACCAGATTTGTTCAAAAATTGCTTAATGGATTTAATGACATAAGAGAAAATCTAAATTTGTGTTAGCCTAATTCTAATATAGTGAGAGAGTTCAGGGTAGTAGAATACACTCTCAAATTATTCTTCCTAAAATTACACGGAATTAATATCCATGAAAACAAAAATAAAAATATTTTAGCAATAATCATAAAATCCCAAAATGTTTCATTTTAAGGAATCGGTATCCCAAAAATGAAAAAAAAAGTAAAATCAAAAACAAAATTCGCCAGATCAAGAATCAAAAAGTAACACCTTCCAAAACTTGTTTTAATTCTATTTTAGATGACGAATATGATATTTAGATCAAAATCAAAAATTTGGGTTGTAGTGGGTTAAGTAACTTATTCGGAAATATTTTCTAAGGAATTTCTACATCTAATATATAAAACAACATTTTCTGGTGATTAATTCGTCCACAGATTACTCTAGAAATGCTTTCTTCAGGAGTTTTCCTCAGAATTCCTAAAAAAATTCTTCTAGAAATTCAACAAAGGGTTTCCCGAAAAAAAAATCTCTAGGTATATATTCAGGAACTGCTTCAGAAATTCCTCCACGGTTTCCGTCAACGATTTCACTGTGACTTCTCCAGATATTCTTTCATACTTCCTTAAATATTTACAGGGATTGAACTGAAGATTACTCCAGAAACTTTTTCAGGGATTTTTTCAGAAAATGTTTTTTAAAGATATTTTTATCTGAAGGCAAAACTGGATGCATTTCCTTACATTTTGGTTTTTAATTTTTCATTAGATAACGAACCAATTCGGTTCATGTCTGACAGCTTCAACCGTGTGCACTACCTGTTCGAATTCAACACTTCTGCCGAGTCGTTCAAACGAAGGCTTCAGGATGGCCATCGATAACTCTGAAGCTGGACAACCACTGTGTAAGGAACTACATATGTATTTTTGTTTATTTTTTTCCGTGTTTGTGTAATGCTTTTATAGACTGACTTCATTATTTGTATCATCATAGTTTTTAAGGCTTTTTTTTTTTTGGTATTTCTGTTCATATTTTAACGTGTATTGGGGGATTAGGGGCATAATGGACACCCGGGGCGAAATGGATACCCCTGTTTTTGCCGAAACCGTTGACTTTTATGTAACACTTTTAAAGCATAAGTGTAAAGGAAGAAGTCATGGTTCTATTTTTCAAAAGTACCATTTATATTGCTCCAAAATAACCAAAATATCACTGAAATTGAAAAATGTTTCTCATATGGTGAAATTCTTATAATTTCGGAGCAGCATCAAATAAAGTATTACGAGTGTTGGAGTGTGTCCACCATAAAAACAAGTGAATTGTTAGCTTATCTACATGTATACGAAGATTTAGCAATGGATGAAGTATATTATTTTTGATCAGAATTAACTAAAAATAACAATTTTAATGTTGTAGTCGATTCGGGGCGAAATGAGCACTGGCAATTACGAATGGATGTACGCGCATACTGTTAGCAGTTTTAGAAACTTTGGAAAAAATCAATCCGATTATTTTAGCCTAAAGTTTATTTAATTTATTTTGATGTTATGTAAACTCGTCCAAGATGGAGCATTAAGGACTGTATCGGAAATTAAACGTTCACAATTGCCTAAAAAATAATCTGTTAGAAATAAAAATAACTTTATTTTTGGAGATACTATAGAAATCTTTTAATTAAAGAATGACAGTTCTGATTTTCAAATTACTTAACTAGTCGATGTAACCAAAGAATTACCATAAAATATGCAGGGGTGTTCATTATGCCCCGATGGGTGTCCATTTCGCCCGTACCTTTCCTGCCAGCCTTGAAAAACACACGGTTTACAATTCATAATTTCTTCACAATAAAGACATTCTACCTCCTGTAAATGATTGAAAGACGTAGGAAACAAGTTACAGTTGTAAGTCAACTGATAACACTAGTTTACAAAATAAAACGAAAGTCGTGAACTTCTGTCAACGTCCAACATTTTTGAAGTACAATTTAGTGCTGCTTTCGAAACCGTGCTTCAAAAAATTTTAAGTAGAGCAGTTTTTGAGTTTTAGCTCAATATCGAGTTTTACAAATTTTTAAAATATGGAATTTACTAAAATTCAAATATCTTGCGTTTTGTTCAACTAATTTCAAATCTTTTTCCATAAATTAAAAGCTGAATACAATACCATTCGATCATCTGCATGCAGGTTTTGCGTCAGATCGATGGTATTCAAAATATTGGCGAGTTTTTGGGACGAACTCCTTAAATTTTAGCAAAATTTCCAAAAATATTTGAAGAAGTGTATTTTTTCAAAAAGAAAAAACAATCTAAAAATTTTTTCTCAGCGTTTATTTGACATATAATATGCAGGCGAGTTACAGTAAAAAAAATAGCTCAATCGGAGCATTGATTACCGAGAAGGAGATGTGTGAAGTGAGCGACTTTGCTTAAAAATAGCACAAAAATCGATTTCAAATCATGGAAAGTCGAAAAAATTTCCGTCTACTGTAATTTTTTTCCATCACGTTTTCGAACTCAGGGCATAATTCTACACCAAAAATGATCATCAGCTTACCGAGTTCAAAAATGCTGTATACTAGTGTAATATGTTAAGTTTTACTCTGTTATACAGGCCTAACGTACTCATTTGCTTAGGGTGTCCATTATGCCCCTAATCCCCCTATGTATTTAAAAGATGCAGGATTTTTATGCCTATTTGAGTGAGCCGTATGATGTGAGCAACTCAAAAAGGCTTTTCCCTGCCAGGCTTCATTAAGGCTCTATGCCCGATGAAGGTAAATGAAATAAATAAATAAATATGTTTTTTCAAAATTTTATTCCAAAATGATTTTTGTAAAAATTTTGAAAAACATTTTCCAACAGTCATAAATTCAGAAGATACCTTGAACCTTCTTCTAAATGAGTATGAAAATCAACTGTGAAAATGTTGAACAATTAATTGATCAAAAAATAAATAAATATAATGGGTAAGTGCATTCAGTTTTGTCTTAAGGGACTTCTTCAGAAATATTTTATTTTTTTAGAAATTTCAGCGGAATTTCTTCAAAAGTGCTTACATTGAGTTTTTCATAAATTCATCAAAATTTTCTTCGGGATTTCTTTGACTACTTCGAAGAAAAAACTCCTTCAGAAATACGTGCAGAAGTTCATTATTTTTCAGATTGCCCATGCGATTCCATCAGAACCATCCGTCCTGGGATTTCTTTAGATAACTTATTCTTGTGGAGCCTCGTAGCCGTGCGGTTAGGGTCACCAAGCTTATAATCGCACCATGCTATGATGTGAGGGTTCGATTCCCGCTTCGGGCGATGAAACTTTTCGTGATAATAGTTTCTTCCCCGTTTCCACTGGTGCATGCTCCGTTGTCCGTTGTCTAATGTTAAGTTTAAAACAGTCTGTACAGCCGAAAGCTGAAGACGTTGTCCGTGTCTTTTTTATTCAAATATTCCTCCAGGGATTTTCAGAAGTTCTTCCAGAAATTGCACAAAAATACTGAAGAACTGTTTAACCCTCGAGTGACCGCGCTGTTATATTTTGTAAAACACATTGAAAAATCTAGATTTTTGAACTCAGCATTAGCGTGGTGCTGGCGGTGGTGGCCAACCGCGCGAGTGACGGAAAGTTAATGAAACTCTGAAGAAATTTCTAAACAAAATCCAGCAAAAGCCGTTCAAGTCAAAAAATGTTTAATTTTTATTTTTTTTTGTTTTGTTTTTAAAAACAAATTAAACATGCCAGAAATTACTTCATTAATTTCACCAGGTATTTTTTCGAAATTTCTTACTGGGTTTCTTTCAGGAAATCTTTCAGAAATTGTTTTAGAAATGCCTCTACGGATTTTTTCAAAAAATTCTCAAACAATTTATCCTGAAACGCCTTTGGAAATTCTTAAAAAAAAAACAAATAAAAAATCTTCTGGAGAATTATTATTAAAATTTCTCGAAGGATTCCTTTCAAAAATCCTCCAGGAAGTCTTTCAGAAAGTTGTCTAAGATTTTATTTAGTAAGGATTCCCCCGATATTTCTCCAAGGATTTCAATAGGTAATCTTCCATTTCTTCCTTTGGAATTTTTGCAGATATTCTTTCGAAAAATCTTTCTGGCGTAAATTTGGGAAATTTCTTCAAGGATACCTTCAGAAATAATTCTACTGATTAATTCAATAAATCTTTTTGAGATTGATACTTTTTCCCTTATATGTATTTCTATTTCTTAATACTATTATTTCACTTTTTTTGGTTGTTCATCCTGAAATTTAATTAATTTCTTCAGAAATCTTTCAGAAATTTTTTTTGGAGATTCCTGTAAAAATGAGCATGAGCATGAGCATGAGCATAGATGACCGTACTATTCGTAGTTGCTACTCCGTGATTGACCAGAACAATCGAAGTTGCACAAGGAACCAACAGACGGAGCTTGGGAGTAGCTTACCGTCCTCAATGTGCATCTTCGAGAATTCCAAACTTTATTAGGTCAATAACGGCGCCGGCCACGTCCTTACGGTCATCGAGGAAGGAAAGGAATGTTATTATGACGTGCGTTGCTTACTAAAGACCGAGATCACCTCTGCGTCTCCACGTCTGTCATGGGAAGGACTTTTTGTTAGTGGGGAGGGGAAAGGGCGCATGATATGAGTTCACTTTGGTAAGTGGAGTGATTCATGCAACCCTATTAATATCAAACCACTTATTTTCATTTGGACTAAAACAAAACACATGCCGACATCGAAGATGACGAACCATTCAGATAGTTTTCGAAGTGCGAAAATTAACGAAAGAGAAAATAAAGTGATTTGAACCAACGTGGCTTTGGAACTTGGGCCGACACTTGACGTGACGAACATTTCAATGTCTGTTGACTAAAATCGCAAAAAATGTTGTTTGTTGCATTTATCGTATCATAAATCGCCCCGTACGAAGATGAGCATTCAAATAGACGACGACGACCGAATGAAAACGCGGCCTGTACACTTTGCCTTCAAAAACTCACTCTCGCAAAAATCTAGCAAAGCGAGCGCGCGAAACTTTGCTGCTGCCGAACTACCGCACACTACTGACTGCTTGGCGTCCCGTCGTCGGAGCCCCGCAGAGGGAAGAGGAAAAAAAACGCAAAAATCTAGCAAAGCGAGCGCGCGAAACTTTGCTGCTGCCGAACTACCGCACACTATTCTTTTTTGGAGATTCCTGTAAAAATATTTTTAAATGTTATTTAGAAACTCTTCCATAGATTTTCTCAGTAATTCCTCCATGGATTTCTTCAGAAATTCCTCTGATTTTTTTTCAGAGATTCTCCCAGCGATTTTGTTAAAAAAATCTTCTACATGATTTCTTAAGAAACTAATCTAATTTTTCCTTCAGAATATCTTCTAAAGATTACATAAGAAATAAGAAATCTCTCATATCCCTTTGAAATCTTCCATGAAATTGTTCCATGTTGACTAGATATTGCTCCATGAATTTCTAACATAATTGCTCTGGAAAGCCCATAAGTTCCTTAAGAAGTTCATAAGTAAGGAATTGCTTCAGAAAATCCGTTAGAACATCTCCAATTTTTTCATTTTAAATTTCTTCAAAAGTTCTCTTTAAAGCCTTACATAGGTTTCTTTAAAAATGTCTCCAGTCTTCAGTCCATTATTCATAAAAACTTTAAGGGTTTTTATAAGATCCTTCAAAGCTTCCTTATGGCATTTTTTCAGGAATTTCTTCAAAAATTCCAAGTATTCTCTCGGAAATTCTCCCAGTGGTTCCCCACAAACCCTTACAGGCATTCCTTCAGGCGTTTCTACACGAACTGCTCCAGGAATTCTGTTACAAATATTTATTTCACTTCTTGTCCCACCAGTGTTTGGTTGGTCGAGGGGAGGGGATAAAAATAATAAAGCATTTAATCAGAAAAAAATATTTTAAACTCTTCGGATTTGTTAAAGTTCTTTTGGCAAGACCCGATATTTTGATAAATATTTTTCATCTGCCCCCTCAAAATGCAATATCCAGCCAAAAATTTTTGAAGAGGGGGAGACAAAAAGTCAAAATAAAATTATTAATGTAAGGAGTTTGAATAATCATTTCTATTTACTATGCCGTTCTATGTGAGATTCTTGAAATGAAAAATGTGTTTGAACGTATACCCGGTACAGCTCGTTTTTATTGGAAATTGTTCATATTTCAGCATATTTTCTAGTTTTCCGTAGGATTATCATCGGTTTCCAAAAACAGTATAAGAGAAATAAATTTTGAAAATTTTTTGAGTGAATGTCATTGAAAGAAATACACGAATAAACTCGAATTTACACAACATACACTCTAAGAAAAAATATAAAAAAATAATGGACTTTGTTTCGTCGATATACCAAAAACAAAAAAAAACTTTGAAAAAAAGAGTAACTTAAAACTTTTGTAAATTTACAAATTCTTAGATTTTTTCTTATACAATTTCTTAAGAGATTTGTAAACAAAAATCACTGAAACCTGGAGACATTTCTGAAGGAAATCCTGCAGAAACAAAAACAATCCTGAGAATCACTAAAAAAACCTGCGGGCATTTACATGAAAATATCTTGACAAATTCTGTGAAAACTGCTAAGGAATAGATTATGGAGTAATTTCTGTTGAGAAATTTTTTGGAAAATCAAACTCTGAAATGACCCCTGAAGGAGAGTCCGAATAAATCTAAAACAATCTCTGAAGGAACTATTGGAGAAAAATCTGGAAGTCTTGCAGAAGAATCTTTTGAGAATTATCTAAAGGAGTTATTGAATAAATGGCCTAGAAAATCCCTGAATAAATGGAGTAAGACCCGAAGGCACCTTTGGAAAAATTCAAGCAATAATTTCTAAAAAAGTTTGTGGACCAATTTTTGAGTTTCAAAAGAACAATCCCAAAAGAATTTCTGAGAGAATTTGTGAAACGTTTTTTACAGACCTCTATGAAACAAAACTCTCCTGGGATAACATTTTTCGAAAAGACGTTTGGAGGAATTCATAGGAAAACCTCTATAGAAATTCATAGAAGAGATTTTGAATTTTTTTTAGAAAACCGTTTGGAGAAATCCAGAAGGAAAACTCATGCAGTAAACTCTGGCTATATTTCTGGAGAAATTTATTTCAGATACGTTTTATAAAATACATGAAAGAATACTAGCATCAACTTATGAAGCAATCTTTGAAGATTCTTCATAAAGTATCCTAGTAGGAATTTCTGTCGTTTTTTTAGGACACTCGTGGACCAGTTTCAAGATGAATCTTTTGAAAAATGTATTAAGAAACTGCCGAAGAAAACACAAGAAAAATTCTTTGAGAAATTCTTGCTAAAAGTAATCTGCGAGAATCGTTTACCAGTAAAAATTTTGGAAACATTTTAATAAATCCTGGAATAACCCTTAAAAAAATTTCTGATGGTGTTCCTGGAAGTAATCGTAGAGAATTTCCTAAGAATGTTCAGAAGAATTCCTGCTGAGCTCATAAATGAAATACCAGCAAAACGCCCCTTCTGCGATAATTATAGAAAAAAAAATCATGAAATAATCATATATGAAAGTTTGGAGAATAATTCTTAACTAAGCGCATTAGTGAAGTCATTTTCTTGGGGGCGTACCAATTTAGAGGACATTGAAATGTGTAAAACATGAGTAACCAGCTCTGACTCTACCATGACAGCACTGGTGTCTAATGTTTTTGTCATTTCCAAGTACCGTAATTTTGGATTTAGTCGATCTTTAATAGAGCCGAAAAATGCAGTTTTCACTTTTCCATCAAAGAAATTATATATTGCACTAAAAGTTTTTGTAGGTGGCTTTTTAGTTGTTAGGTTAATACTAAACTGACCTTCATTTTTGTAATCGCAGCCATGGTCTCTTATTCTGTAATATGTACTGGACACCTAACCCATCCTCAGTCAAACTGCTAATAATTCAATAAGGTATACTGAGCGTGTTTGAAAACGTGGTTATGAAACCGTGAAATCCACGAAATTTGGCTATGCCCTCGAAATAGCCGCAATATGCCGCGAATTTTACAAAATTGGGGGAATTCACTGCAGTTAGTGTAGAATTAGCTTTAGTTAAAATACACAAAAATAAAAATGAAAAAAAAAATCACTGCACATTTTCATAAATTTCAAATTTTTAAGCATAAATTTGCTTATATCTTTAAGCAGTGTAACATTTAACGATGTCCAATGTGTAAAATAGATTGTATTTTTGATCATGCCTATTATTCTTCAAATATATTACTTTTTCGTTAAATTAATTATTAAGCCTCACAAAATCCAAGCAAATAGTTCACTTGACATGCTAAATTGGGGTTTCCTTCAGCAAAATGTAACCTAATCTAATGTACAAACATTGGAGACCGCGAAATTTGCCGCGAATTTCCATTGTCCCTAAAGATGACATTCGAATTTGATGTTGTGCAAGCTCAGATGAAACGGTGCTTATTATTCCACGACTCTTCAAGCAGCCCATTCCAGATTCGAAGGAAGTATGACTCACCTCAGCAGTTTTAAATATTTATGTAAGCTGCGTTATGCTTCTTGTACTCACCTGAAATGAGAAAAAAATAGTATATGTCAGTAATTTCTCATATCACATTTGTATTTGGGTATGACAATTAAATGAATGATTTTATCTCTGTTTTACAGGGGATGGCCACAATGTTTGGGATAGGCAACTTTTTTTCTTCCACAAAAAAATTCAACATGCTGTAACTTTTCATAGAGTGCATCAAAAAATCTCAAATTTTGACTGTTTGTCAACCTATTATATGTGCATCATTGGTACAAATTTGGGCTCGATTGATTAATTTTTCGCGAAGTTAGAACCGTTCGGGTAGAACACTATTTTTTAGACAACTAATTTTTGAACTGTCATATCTCGGAAACCAGTGAACCGAATTGAATGAATTTTTGAATGTTTATCAACAATATATTTATTCTTAATACGACGTTATAAAATGTTATATTTTCTCACGGCGAATTAAGTTATACCGGGTTGAAACTCTTACCCATATAGAGGAAAATAAGTCAAATTTACAATACCACCCAAAAGTTATTAAATGTGTTCTTCCTTCAATCTAAATAGGCTCTGATATATCTGATAAGAGATATTTTGAGAACAGAAGTGGAAAATCTTTGGATATCACCACTAAAATCTATTGACATTGATGTAAAAAAATAACATTTTTTCGAGAAAAATCCAAAAAGTGTCAATCCATGATAACTTTTTTCTACGTTTCAAAAGTATCTATGTTTTAATAGTTTGTGAAGCATTTACATATTGTTAGTGTACGTTCAAATTTTCATTCAATTCGGTTCACTGGTTTCCGAGATATGACAGCTCAAAAATGAGCTGTCTAAAAAATAGTGTTTTACCCGAATGGTTCTAACTTGGCGAAATATTAAACAATCGAGCCCAAATTTGTATCAATGATGCACATATAACAGGTTGACAAACAGTCAAAATTTGAGATTTTTTGATGCGCTCTATGAAAAGTTATAGCATGTTGAACTTTTTTGTGCGAGAAAAAAAGTTGCCTATCCCAAACATTTTGGCCATCCCCTGTATGTTACGTATTTTGATTTTTATTCAGCAGTTGTCGAAAAGGCTAAAAAATGTAAAACGACGGATTTAAAAAGGTGCAGAAAGTACAAACACAAATGTATAGGTATGTATATCCTCTTTAACAAAGTTATTTTCCTCATGGCAGAAGACTGAACAATCCATAGGGAGCGAAAAAGTAGTTTTGCAACAAACTTTCACACAGCCAAAACAGTCATTCCTTCTTTCTTCTTGCTGGTTCGGTTCAAAATAGAAGCTGTTTTTCATCTCATGTTTTTTGTGAAATGAGTGGCATTGTGGGCTTCTGGAGAAGCAATAGAACTATTAGTCTTTCGCTCTTGGTGAAACATGTATGTAACTAACAAACTAACTAGGATCATTTTCTCTTACAAGTACGTAAACTCTGACCAGTGAAGGCTAGTATAAATTGTCAGTATAATTTTCTAATCTATTTTTGAATCGAAGGAAGAAAACTATTAGTCATTTCTTTTAAAAGGACGGACGTGTTAGAATGGATACAGCTTTTTGGTAATACTTCAAGTAATATCTTGTTTTCATTATGTACTTCTCCAAGAAAATATACAGTTAATTTATAGTTATTTTTTCTTTTATAGTTGCCAATTTATAGTTGCCTTACCTATTTACTATTCCTAATAAGTGCGCTTTCACGTGGAAGTGCGAGAATTTCTTCCGCATTGGAGCAAAAACTCATGTCTCTTCTGCACTCGACAGTGACCATCCTCTAGCTATGTATACCAACAAGTTTCTACAATTTAATAAAAGTCCCTGCAACCTAGAGGGGAAACTGCAAAACAGATCCACAGAATGGCCTGCGCTTGCTTGCTGCAACGGTAGGTACTGGTGCGCTCCACTATTTCAAGCAGGAACTTATTGGAAGTAATTTTTCTCCGACAAAATTAATACGCTGCCGGTAGAAACTACACAAGAAAGGAGGGAAAACGAAACAGCTCCAAACAGGGGAAACGCTACGACGAAATTGCGCTTTCAACCGTCAGGTGTTTGTGAAAAATGAGGCAGCAAACGATGTACAAGGTAGTTTTCAGCACTTGATAAATGATTACTTTCTCTCGTCGTGCGACCCTATTTGCATAAATTAATGGATTTGAAAAATACGTTTTGAAAATATGGCTTTCTTATAAGTGACGTTCGCATGATTTATTTTACTGTAGCAAACGGAGTTAGTTAAACACTAGTTGCGCTATACAAGAAACAAGAATGCCATGCTCATGCTATTTTTAAATTTCGGGAAGAAACTTCTCCTTTTCAAAAATTTCAATAAAATCAAAAAAATATCATACCGTTCTCACCTATTATGGAATCTTTCATAAAGATGTGAAAATTTTATCCAAATGTGAAAATGATATACAAATGCAGTAGTGACATACTTCCTTAAATTTAATGCTCTATCTTATTTGAAAACAGAAATCATTTTTTTCCTTCTTGCTTTAAAATAACCCACAAAGATTTTTTCTCTTAAAGCTCTTCGCCCCGGACAAAGCTCCAAGTGCGCGCGAGTAAAAATGCAATCATTCAAAAAGCTTTCTATTGTTGGCTGGCACAGCAAACAATTGCAACCGCTCACTGTCTTCCCTTCCCCTTTCGCGAAGCAGCAACGCCTTTTGCATGATAATCATCAATTAGAACACTATCCATCCATTCATGGCGACGACGACGACGGCTCCCCCATCACCCCCACCACCATCACTTCATTGCTGACTGTAGCTGGGCTTATCCATTATGGTGCGGGATCCGTTTTTTCCTACACTTTGTTTCCTTCGCTCATTCGCATCATTTTGCTGTTCTGCTGGTTCAGGGTAGGATGTTGCAAAATACAACTTACTTTCAGTCCTGAGCACCCATGGTGGTGCAGAGGGCCGAATTGAAAGATCTCCATCCTGGGCGATTGCCCGCCATCGCCTTGACCTGTGGCCAGATCAAATGCCGACTTCCTTTATTTCCTTGCTGAGGCTGCGCCGCGCCGCCATGAGCCTCTGGGTCTGCCTCTGCAGCGATGTCTTGCTGGGTTCCAATCAAACGCTTGTTTGCAGATTTCGTTCCCGCCCCTGCATAGAGTGTGACCGACCCACCACCACTTTTGCTCCAGAATTTCTGTCGCTATCGGCTTTTGATGACATCGACGATGGAGCTCTACGTTAGAGATCCAATTGTGAGGCCACCATGCACGAGTTATATACCGCAGGCATCTATTGATGAAGACCTGCAGATGTTGAGTGTTCTGCACTGATACACACCAGGTTTCACTGGCGTATAGCAGCACAGATTTCACATTCGAGTTGAAAATTCGGATTTTAGTGCGTCGACTAATCTGGTTGTCTTTTCCATACGTTTCTTAAACTCATACAAGCAGCCCTCGCCTTCTTGATCCGTGCACCTATGTCGATCTTGGTGCCGCCATCGACTGCCATTTGGCTACCAAGATATTGGAAGCTTTCAACATTCTCCACTGATTGCCCAGCTACCGTAAATCTGGAAGGGTTGACCGTGTTTACATCCAACGAAATGGTCTTGTTGACGTTGATGGTAAGACCTGCCGCTGAGGAGCGATTGGCAAGATGATCAAGCTTGCTCTGCATATCAGAGCGCCGTTGAGCTAGGAGAGCAACGTCATCAGCCAGTTCTAAGTCATTAAGGTGCTCCATGGAAATGGGCTGCCACAGCAATCCACGATTTAGTTCACGATCAATCGCACCTAGGCTGAGTGTACCAGTTATCGCCATAGTGGTTCCCTATTTGGCCATTTTTTTTTTTTTTTATTCCTGTTCGGGTTTGTCACTGCGACCAGTTTTTAGATCTATTGTGACATTACCCGTATCCTTAGTGTAGTGCATGTCGCATTACTCAATTGCCATTGAGGGGCAATAAAGTATCGATTTTGATACAGTTTTTGTTTTGTTTTCTTAGAAAACAAAACAAGAGTACTGATATTGGCCATGCATCGGAAACCTAGCATCACCCTTGTTTTACTGCTAAATTCTCCCCAGTAGGAAGTTTAGGACCCGGGTTTTAACATTAGCAGCAATATCATTCCAACAATGGAACAGGTGTTTAGAAATAAGGATTCTAGTATGTTCCTTGCGTACTAGCACTTTCCAGTCTTCGAAGAGTTAGTACATACATGGATCCCTAACCCAATTTGATTTCCTTTGCATTGAGTTTAGCCTCAGATGGTAAGGTTTTTAACTATATGCAAAGTAAAGTTGGTAAACTTAGTTTTATTCAAAGACTGGAAGTCATCACAACACCAGTAGCAAGGACTAAATACTAAAATGCCTATAATTATCAGAACACATATTCCAAAATTGAAAAATAGGACGACACTAGATTTCGGTTTGGTAGATCTAACACCGCAACGCAACCCAAAAAGGCGATCTACCCACGCTACGGGCTCCGTTAAAGATCGAGCATCTTTTAAACCCCCTCAACCATTCATCCCTCAGCACGGGTCGCCTGACACCTTGGATTGGGGTTATCTGTTTGGTGGACTTTTACCCCCGGAACAGGTGGTCCGTAGTGCTATTCTAAGCCGGCAGCTACACGGACACCTATTTGGCCATAGTGGTTATTTAAGATAATTCAAAGTTTTGTACCATTTTTAGAGTATTAATGACAAGATACATTCAAATTCTTGCTACTAACACTTTCATAATAGGTCACAACTTAAAAACTTTCTAAATTTCCACTATGGCCAAATAGGGAACCACTATGGCGATAACTGGTACACTTACCCTACCAGAATCTCGTCGATTACGATGAGGAACAGTAGCGATGATAGTATACATCCTTGCCTCACTCCAGCAACGACCCAGATGGGATCGGACAAAACATCGTTGTGCAATACTCTGCACGAAAATGCCCTGTACTGAGCTTCAATGAGGCTGATTGAGAGGCTGATGAGGCTCAGTGAGAGCCTTGCACCTGAGGACTTCCCACATGTTTCCGTGATTGAGACGGTCGAAAGCTTTTTCGTAATCAATGAACACCAGGTAGAGAGACTCCTCCAGGATGATACGGAAAGTGGCAATACGGTCCACACAGGATCGTCCGGCACGGAATCCCTCTCCTGTATCCGGTTAAGGATCACTTTGCAGAGGACTTTGAGCACGATACACAGTAACATGATGCCCCGCCAATTATCGCATACAGTCAGGTCACCCTTTTTAGGTACCTTTACTAAGACGCCTTGCATCCAGTCGGCCGGAAATGTCGCGGTTTCCCATATGTTGCAGAATAATTGATGCAATAGTTGTGCGGATACTACGGGATCAGCTTTGATCATCTCAGCTGATATGCGATCGACCCCTGGGGCCCTATTCGATGTCATGCTACGAATGGCTGTTTCTATCTCCTGCACTGATGGAGCTTCGGTGTTGACACGGGTAATGCGTCGAACTCTTGGCGGAGCATGCTGAGGTGTTGATGGCGTGACCGAAACGTGAAAAAGGTTTCCAAAGTGCTCGAACCAGCCTTTCAACTGGTCAGCCGGGTCGGTCAGTAATTGTCCAGTCGTGTCTTTCACGGGCATCGTAGCATTCATCTTAGTCCCACTTAGGCGACGTGAGACATCTGTGATCCACTGCCTTCTCCGGATGCGTAGCTCACCCAAATTATTCTCGCTGGTGGCGATGAAGGCGTTCTTGGTGGCGCTCCATTGATCTTTTACGGTTCCACCTGCTGGAATATCCGCAGCACGGTTCTCTAGCTCCTCGACGAAGGACCTTTTCACCGCAGCGTCTTCCAGTCGGCGTGTGTTTAACCGGCGCCCGATTTTCTCCTCCTGACGCTGGATCCTAGCAATGCGCAGTCGGATCTCGCCGATTAGGATATGATGGTCAGACGCAATGTCATGTCAGCGCTACGTTGGTTCCGCACACCAATAAGACTCCGTCCGCATTTTTGGCTGATGCAGATGTGAACGATTTGATTTTCCGTGACGCCTTCACGAGAAACCCATGTCACTTTGTGCACTGGTCGATGAGGAAAGAGCGATCCCCCAATCACCATGTCATTGTTGCCACAGAACTCTGCAAACAGTTCTCCGTTTCGCTCATTTCTCCGAGACCATTGCGTTCCATGACGTGCTCATAATCCGAGTTCTCGAAACCAACCTTCGCGTTGAAGTCGTCCATGAGGATCTTGATATCACCTTTTGGAATCTTGTTCACGACAGCATTCAGTTGACTGTAAAAGTTCTCTTTGTCTTGCAATTCGGCAGCATCGGTTGGCGCGTAACATTGGATCATGGTAAGGTTTCGAACCCGTGTTCTGAATCTGGCTACAATTATCTCATTAAAAGGTTCCCACTCCATGAGCGCTGCGTGGGCGTGAGCGCTGAGCAGGAAACCAACTCCGCGAGGAGCGTGTTCACCTCGTAGGCCAGAGTATAGCAGAATTTGACAATCTGTGTTCTCCAAAGTTCAGCCCTCGGACTTCGCTCAGTCCTAGGATCTCAAGGTTCATACGGCATGCCTCATTGGCTAGTTGGGCCAGTTTACCCTGCTGGGCTAGGGTTAATACATTCAAAGTTCCAATTCTTGTTCGTTGTTTCGCGCTAAAAGTCGTTGCCGTTGAATCAGTTCGTAATCTTTCATTTTAGGTTTCTGTAACGTTTTTTTTTTTTTGGTTTCGTAAACAGTGGGTTGTTGGTCTAAGGTCCCTTATCCACCCTGGTGGGGCTGCCATCTTAGGTATAGTTTACGGTGAATTAGCATTTCATACTGAGCCGCTGGATGCCTGAACAGACGCTGTTTAAACCACACCTCCTTGTTGAACAGACACTCGAGACGTACCTCCTCAATCTAGCTGAAGTCAGGAGGACAACAGTGACCAGGCTGCACTATCAGCTAAGCACACAACTCTTATCTGGCTTTGTCATCGCTTGACCCGTGGAAGCATGGGGCAGGAACTATAGTGAGGACCAGAGCTATGTTGGGCGCTCTCCTTATCGACTCACCGTTTTGCAGCCCGATGTTGCAGAATGCGCTACATATTAACCTTATTAATATTCCAATATAGAAGATTTAGCAGAACTATTACATGCGTCCGTGTGTTAAGACCAGTAGTGTAGTGGAAGACTAATGTAAAAGATTCAAACAGAAACTGCAGGAATAAAACCAGTGGAATCACATGGAAAATGTAAAAAAAAACAATTGCAAGTATTTCAGAAGCAGGAGTACCAGAGAAGAAAAAACTCGGATAAATTATCTAAAGAAGCAGGAGTACCAGAGAAGAAAAAACTCGGATAAATTATCTAAATTCCCATAAGGTATATCCTGTTGGGGAATGAAATGAAGGTATATCCTGTTGCAAACCCAAATTAAAACTCTAAAACAAATACCTGAAGGAGCACTAAGGGGAATGCCGCAAAGCACTGCTTGAGTTATCCCAGAAGAATCTTTAAGAGTAATCGCTGAAGAAAATCCTTAATCAGAAGGACCTTTTTGAGGGTCTCAGAAGAAATATGAGATTTGAGAAGGATCTTCTATAGGAAAACCAGAAGAAATTACCAAAAAATAAAGAAAGTACTTCAGTAGGAATACCAGAAGGTACTACTGCTCGATATAACCTCAAATTATTTAACTTCGTAAATTCATGGAGTTTTATTGCAATTTTTATGCACATGGCGGGGACTACATAAATTAAAAAAGGGCATAAAGAGAGGGAAATTTATGCATAAATTAAGTTTGGACTTTAATTAGAGAATGTAGTTCGCGAGAACAGGTCTTACTCCTGGGCCGTTGAGGTGGGGCTAAGGGGGTTTCCAGAAAGTTCCCAGAGAGCCCAAAAAAGGGGTTCCAAGAAGCTTCAGGGGCGATTTAAGGGATTATTTCGAGGGATTTGAAGAGCCTTTCAAGGGTGTTCTGTCAAGATTTTTTGGCGTTTTCATAAGATTACGGGGAATTCTGAACTTTTTCAATAGTATTTAGTGAGTTTCAGGGGCGTTCCAAGGGGCTTTAGGGGAGATCTCAGGATCCTTTAAAGGGCGTTGTAAGAGTTTTGAGGGGATTCCTGAAATGCCTCAAAAATTCCCCTTAAACCCCCCGAGGGCCCCATGTAACGCCCTTAAGAGGCTTCTAAATCCCAGAAAACTCCTCCGTAACGCTTCCGAACGCCTCTGAATCCCACCGAAGAGGCTCTGAAAGGTCCTGAAATGCCTCCAAAACTCCGCTATACCCTCTCGAATTCAATGTAACGCACCTGAGGGAATCGAAACCCCCGAAAACTCTGAAAATGCTTTAAAACGTCCTGAAATGCCTTCAAAATCCCCCTTAAACCCCCTCGGACCCCATGCAACGCACCTGAGAGGCCCCAAACCTCCAGAAAACTCCTCTGTAACGCTTTCGAAATGCCTCTTAATCCCACGGAAAATGCTCTGAAACGTCCTGAAATGCCTTTAAGGGGCTGTCCATAAACCACGTGGTCATTTTTTTTGGGACTTCTCAAACCCAAACCCCACCACCACCCCCCCCCCCCCCCGCGTGGTCATTAATCCATACAAAATTTTTTATTCGTCTACAAATTGGTCATTGGCCGAACCCACCCCCCCCCCCCTCATGACCACGTGGTTTATGGACAGCCCCTAAAATCCCTCTTAAACCCCTTCGGACCCCATGTAACGCACCTGAGAGGCCCCGAACCCCCCGAAAACTCTTCCGTAACGCTTTCGTAACGCCTCTTAATCCCGCAGAAAATGCTGTGAAACGTCCTGAAATGCCTCCAAAATCCACCTTAAACTTCCTCGGACCCCATATTACGCACCTGAGAGGCTCCGAACCCCTCGAAAACTCTTCGTAACGCTTAAGTAACGCCTCTGCATCCCGCCGAAAATGCTCTGTAACGTCTTGAAATGCCTCTAAAATTCTCCTATACCAAAACCCCTGAAAACGCCTTCGTAACGCCTCTGAAACCAGCCAAAAATGGGCTGAGACTTCCTGAAATGACAAGACCCACTCGGGCCCCATGTAACGCACATGAGACCTTCGGAAACACCCAAAAACGAACCTGTAACCTTCCTTTGCTCTCCTCTTTAAACACCCCATAGCCGCCGTTGCAATAGTTTCCGTCATTATTAAATATTCTTACGCACAATATTGGTTCTGAGTAGCTTTCCCTCTTTTTATGCAGGGCATAAAAAAGGTGCATACTGCATAAATTAAAAGTGCATAAAAATAACATGCTCAAAAAGAGGTTTGAGTGTATCCATGAAGTGTAATATATCGCCAGCCAGATCTCAAACTGAGCAAACACTGTCCATTTGGCCGGAAGATGTCATACTCATACTTTCAATATTTCATCAATATCGTAAGGGCTGAACGTTAACGGCGGGTCGGTTTTGAGGATATGATCCAAACCCTTTTTTTATTTTACTTGTTGGTTTTGCAAAGTTCCTCTAGGTAGGTTCCACAAAGGTTTCCAGGAGTATCTCCTAAAACTTTTCTAGAAATGTGTGCTCAATAAATAACTTAAGAGAATTCATAAAAATTATTGTATTGTCGATTAATTGTAAAGAAAGTTGATCCCTAAAGGAAGTACAGTCTATTAAATATCTTAATTTTTGAATATCCATATGATGTATGGTAATTCCTAATTGGAAAGTTGATTGAATTAGCATACATTGATTCCAAAATCGTATTTACGTGTATAAAAAATAATTGGCACCTTAAATTCCTTCTTAGAATAAGTAGTGTTCGGAAGTAAAAAAGATTTTCTTCCTATTTTTGACGATATGTCATTATTGTGAAATTAAGAGTGCTGCCTTTGATTTGACTACTCCAAACATCGAAATTTTAAATACCAAATATAATCACACAAAATTGCAGAACAATACGTTTGCAGTCACTTTATTGAATAATTCAGAACTCTTTCTCTTATGACTAATTATACACAGATAAAAATAATGAGATTTACACGACATGTAAACTTCAGTTTAGTCGTGTAAACTTACTCTTATGATGGTTTACATGATATATCATGTAAATTTGTGTTATATGTCATGTAAACACATAGAGTCAATCCTGCATCATGTGTTACAGAATTTTGCACACTTTTTTCGATCTGTGTAAATTTTTAAACTGTTAATCTACGGTGATTCCCAAAACTTGGATTTATTATAATGACTATTCATTCACGTAAGAACTCTTTTTTTTATCCAATTTCTTTATTAAAGGCTCGCTTGTTTAATTGAAAACTCTACTGAGCCGAGAGTCGCAAAGAATAATTTGTTATTCTAAAATACAATTCATGTAAAAGAAAACACTAATAATGGGTTCGGCGAGCGCATTTCTTCCTCGGTGTAGATCCGGAACTGGAATCCGACCTAGAAGCGAATTGGGCACGACGCTGAGCGGCCTGTGGATTCGTCATCGCTTCCTGGATAGCCTTTGCTACTTCTTCCAATGCCTTTATACCTTCTTTCCGGCGCACTTCCCGAGCAAAGTCTAACAACAAAATGATAGCAAATCGAAAACACGATTTGTAATCAGCAGCAAATTGATATCATGTTTTGATATCAGATTATCTTGATTAATTTCGATTTCAAATTTTGATATCGTTTTGCTGTCATTTAAAATTATTACAAATATTTAAGTTTTTGTGTTATTTCAAAACTTCTAGGCGACCTTGTATAAAGCATCTAATGATATACCATCAGTGCAATTAACGTATTGCATTTAGGTTTTCATATTATTCGAAAAACTCTACATTTAACGATTTTTCCATTTTTTCGCACTGATAGCAAAAACAGTAATCAATTTGCCATCACTGATAGCAGGAATTGTTTTCAACTTGCTCTCACAGGAACATTTTTCTGCTTTCATTTTTGATGTTTTAACCGTTAAAACGACCAAAACGACATCAACCTGAGTAATCATAATTTGCAATATCACAACATCAAAATTTGTTTTCGATTTGCTGTCAGACTTTGCTCGGGTTCTTTGTCTGCATCAGCTGCGGTTTCACAAACGATTGTTTCCCATTGCTGCTCTTCCGCCAGGTTCGTAGGCTGCTCCGCAATTTCTTCTTCCAGAATCTCAATAATTTCACTTTCTGCTACTGTTTCCGAAGACAATTCCTCAGTCACTTTCCCAGATACTACGGCTGCGTATGATTGCGAACTTGATGGTTCCTGTAGTCGCTTGTTCCGAATTGCACGCTGTGGACAAGATTCCCGTCGGTGCCCCGTTTGTTGACACGAAAAACAAGTGTCCTTGAGTCCACTATAAAAAATCCGACCCTTCCGATTAAGTACTTCGATCGACGGCGGTATCTCCTGCTTCACGTCGATGTACACACCGCGAACACCGGTGAACATATGATCCAGTCCCAAATCCGCTGGGAATTTTTCGCGTATCACACGATCCACATGTCCGTACGATCATAGCACCAGTGCAAGATCATTGTCGTTCAACTCCGGCGGCAGATCAAATACGCGAACGTATTGCATGTTGGTACCAGCCATACACATACGTACCACGATAGATTCACCATTTGTGTAGGTAAATTTTCGCGGCTCCGAGTTCCTTTTTAACGCATCCATCATTGCTTCCAAGTTAACAAACTTGACAAATAGTGACCGGTCGTTTGCTGTTTTGTATGCCGTCTCCATAAGCATTGGATCTGCATCCAACTGCTTAATGAATTGAGCAATTTCTTCCAACGACGGTCGGCGGCTGCCGGGTGGGAACCGAAATTGTGCCGTGTTTACAATGTCACTCATTTCGATTATGCCACGTAAGAACTCTTTTCGGAGCACTTTCGAACTTTTGAAAGATGTAATTTTGTTTTTGCAATGTTGCAATGTTCTGTCTTCAATAGCAAAAACGTTACTTTTTAAAGGGCGAAAATGCGTTTTTCTTCAATATTGGTTACTTTATGAACTCGTTCTGGACCACGCTCTTCTTCTTCCATACTTCTATTTCCATCCAACCGACCAAGCCCGCCGTCCATTTCGTGTTGTCTAGTCGCACTCACGAAGCAATTGATGCGGAAAACAAGAATCGAGATAAATTGCCCTCACATCCTACTTCCATTAGCCACCATCGTCCCATAGTCCATCGCCCATCGCCCACCAACGTAGTTTTCCTCCATTTCTTCTGTTCCGAAAAAAAAGAAACGGAATAAACTCGTAAAAAGCAACCATCCTTTCGCACTGTCTGGCTGGCAGAGACAGATAGTGTTATGGCAAAGAGATCGAAGGAGAAACGCATTTGATATGCTTCTGCAAATGTTTGTTCCGGCGGCATGGGGCCAGACTGTGTGTACTATTATGGGTTGACGTTTTCTTTTCTTCCGTTCGAAGGAACCTTGAATATCTGGGGTAACAGAACCTAAAGTTCTCATCCAAAATGCCTCATTTCGTGCAGCCCATCTCCAGCATCATCTGCATGGAGAACCAATTTGCCATTATGGGGGTTTTGCTTGCTAGTGGAAAGCAACGAACGAGGCTTTATTAGATCAAGTGGAACGAAATGGAACGGAAAGTGGGAGGAACACGAAATCGAATAACCGACTTTTGAACTTCAGCCAGAACAGCATTGACAGCTGGTGACAGTTATTGTACTACATTATGTCGACGGTGCACACAAGAGTTCCGGCATGTTCGGGTTTATTTTTTGCTGGCAAGGACTGGAACCACGGCTTGATGGAACTGCGATTTTCGCACAATTACTGGTCAGGGTATAATTGGTATCGCAACATAATGATGGTAGTGGTTCCGTTATGCGTAATCGATGCTGTCAACATTTTACAGGAAGTGTTTTGCTTGTTCAGTTTACAGCATTACATCAATTATTGTTCATTGATCGACTTGAGCCGCCTCATGCAAAGTTCAAACAAGCATTTTTCTTTGAATCAGTTTCTCCTCACGAATGTAATTTGTTATGGATCCGATATCAAATGATATTGAATTCATGGTAATTGAGTTCCATATACATAAACATAAATTGCTCTTTTCAATTGTGAATCGTTCCACAATACATAAGTGACCCGTTTTTGTCAGCCCCTTTTCGAAACTTATTTTTAGCTTTCTCCAAAAACCTAAATAGGTTTTCAATCTTTTTATTTCTCTATGGTCTGCACTTCAGCTATAGTTCGATGATAAACATGAATGAATTGATTAAAATTTGACGGTAAGATAACGAGAGCAAAAAGTTTGTCGCAAAATGGGGCTGACAAAATCGCGTCCTTACTGCAATACATATTCTCAAACATTCATGCTTGGTAAGGATACAAGATACAATTTTAGATTTCAAATCACAGTATTAACTCAATATAATATACCAGAGTAAAGTTTCATGAACGAAGTTTTTATGAAATTTCTCCTTTAAATAAAATGTTCGATTTATTAAAGGTAGCCTTTCAATCTCTAGATGAATTGCCTATCGTTAAGCGTTATTCGAGGTTTAGAGGATTTAACTCAACATATTTGTAATGAAGGACCCCAATTTTAGTAAGCAAGGGTGTTTTCATTACAAACGAACATTGATCATTGAGAACGCCAATGAAGGGAGGAGAACAAAATCAAAATAGTTATTTATGTAACGAGTTACAAAAAGTTGATTTTTTCAGCACGAGTCGTACTCGGCAAGCCTCGTTGGAAAAATACGAAGAGTGCTGAAAAAATCGAGTTTTGCAACGAGTTCCATACAAAATTTTATGCAATGATTTTTTTCATAATGCAACTCATTTGAGTTGCATAATGTTCGTAATGCAACTCAAATGAGTTGCATTATGAAAATTATACAACTATTTTTCCCAGTTCGGAAAAATTGGCCATTATGATATCAAAATGAGTTAGATAAAATTTAAATTATGATAGTGAATTGCATAAATTAGATTAATATACCTATTTAAACATGTTTTGAAGTTTCAAAATACTTTTTCAAGTAGCTCAACATGTACTCAGAAGACCAGTACTTTCTTTAAAAATATGAAACCTGATTTTTTTCGTTAAAACAACGCATAACAACACCAACAACAAAATTTTGCAACATGAATTCCATAAATACAGAATTATCCGGTAAAAGCAGTGAGTAAAGATGGAGTGAGGGGCGCAAAAGATGGATTGGGAGTTTGAAATTGGGGTAAGTGTTTGAAAAAGTAAATTTTTTAATTGAATATTCAATGCTTTAGTACTACAATTAACATTTTGATAACCAATTAGTCTCGTAGAGGTGTTGAGAGCCGCCATAAATCCTAATTTCTTTTATTTAAATTTAATTATGATTCTAAAAACCTCTTTTTGTCTATTTTTCTAAAAAAAAGTTACTTGGAATGAGAAGTGTTGTCATTACTTTTCTAGTGGAACACAGCCTTCTCATAGCATATAGTAATTGTGGTCTCCAAAAGGCAATAGATGGCAGTGTAACCGGCTAGCACGAGATATCTGTGAAAAAAATCCCCAGAGCAACGATTATACATCCATAGCGGAAATCCTTGGTGAAATTGCTGGAGGAATCCTGGAGATATTGCCATCGGAATTACATGACGAAACTCAACTGGAATCTCTGAAAGATCCTCTGGAGAAGATTCCGGATTATTTCTTTCACTCTTTGAGCAATTTCTGAAGCAATCCTTATTGCCATCCCCGAAAAAAAAAACATAGAGGCAGGCCTGAGCGCATAAGGGGGGATAGTTTCAGGTTAAAAGAGGCATCCCTAAGAGGATTGCTGGAAAAAAATCCACGAGTGTTTCCTTGAAGAATAATTGGAAGAATTGTTATGGAAATCTCTGAAGAAAGCCCTGTTAGGGAATATCTGGAGAAATTTCTGTAGGAATCTCAGCAGAAATGGCTTGAGAGTCAATTCTAAGAGAATTTCCAGCAAGTACAGGTGCCATTAGACTGTTTGCTATGATGGCAAATATTTGGTCAAACAAGCTCAACAAATGACCCACACAATGTGAATCATGGTAACCTTAGATAAATGTCGGACTACAATGACAAATATATATGCCCGTCTAAAGGTTCCATAATTCTCAAAGAATCGCTGCAGGAAATCCACAATACATCATAAGAGAAATTCGTTAAGTAAACCGAAAGATATTTATTTTGGAATGCTATGAGTGAACCTGGAGGACTGCCAAGAAGAACCCCCGAGAAATCCATTGAAGAAGCTCTAGAGGAAAATCTCAAATATGGAAAAAAATCACTTCTAGTGACAAATGATAGTAACATCTTTTCAGAAAGTCAGGCAGCTTTAAAGGCAGACTGCACATTTGAATGTTATTCTAAGCTAGTATGGGAGTGCATTACACTACTGAAGGAACTGGCTGGAAGGAATACTGCAAAATTATTCTGGGTACCAGGTCATTGTGGAATTGCAGGCAACGAAATTGCGGACCAGCTAGCTAGGGAGGGATCTCTGGGTGCCTTGTATGGACCGGAACCCTTCTGTGGAGTATCATCAAGTGCTCTATCGATGGAGCTAAAAAAATGGGAGAAACAGAGCGTAGGAGCAAACTGGCATACTGCACCTGGGATATCCCAGTCAAAGTGATTCATCGTGCCAAGCGTGAAAAACACGAACACACTACTGAAACTTAGTAAACGCAAATTAAGTGTGTACACAGGATTGTTAACCGGGCACTGCCCATCTCGACACTTTCTATTGAAGCTCAAGAAGATTCATTCAGAAGAATGTCGGTTCTGTGGTTTCAACTCTGAAACCTCGGAACATCTACTTTGTGAGTGTAGTTTTCTCTTTAAGAAGAGAGAACGTTATTTTGGTGGATGCATCATGCATCCCAGAGATATCTGGTGGAATATAAATCCCAAGAAGGTAGTGGCTTTCATTTTGGAAGCTATTCCAGACTGGGGTATAATGCAGGCCTAAAAAAAAACAATCGCTAGTTCTTAATACTAGTGAGTGTACTAATGTACTGCATAAAGCAACTGGGTCTTACCACAATAGATCAATTAATGGTCGCAGTGGTTGTGTACCCCTACAGGGAAAAAAAAAATAGTAACATAATACCGACACCCTCGCACCGTTCTCGTATCACAGATACAATGAAAGCATCCGATGTACGCTTTATCGCGGGATCAACCATTATCAGATCATGTTATATGTCGCGATAAACTTTATTAATAAAATATTAATACCATTTATGCTTTTCTAAACCATATTCATTGTTATAAACTATGTATTGATACCTGAAGTTGGAGCAATAAAACTGCTCAAAAAGTTAATGATAATTTAGTTTTATCATTTCGACATCATAATAACGATCATATCGCGGCCGCAAATGCCGAGGCGACTTTTTAACCTCTCTCCTTCCGGCAAGAAACTCTCTCTAGTGCTACGCCCCGCGGAGATAAAATCCGTACTACACGTGTGACGTAGGGGAAAGAGGGGCATAACGCCCCGGCTAAGCATATGTGGTCATAAACCTCAAATGATGCTTAATTTAAGGTCGTATTCTGCCTTGGAGAGCAGTTTACTCCTTTACCTAAGAGACTTCAACTTTTGGCCCGCGTGCCCACAAAATTTCCCATTCAAATAAACAATTCAAAAAAGTCTTACTTTTTAGGTGCCGGAAAACTGCAGGAGGCAAAACGCCTTTTTGGGTGAGGCAAAACGCCCGCTGGCATTTCCCGCTTTGACTTATTGTGAAATTCCAAGGGGCTCCATCGAACTCATCCCAGCAGCAAATGAAGAAGTAGGAGGCGCGTGGTAGTTTCATGGGTTGATTCCATATAATCAGCGCGCAATGTCTTAATTTCTGTGCGCTGCAAATTAGGGAATCTTTCCAAATGTGGAAAATCGTCGTTTTTCACGCTTATATTTCGACAATAGCAACCGTTCTTGGGCTTAACTTGCTCACGGTGTGTCTGGTAGAACAAAATTATTTAAAAAAAATCGGTATCGCTAAAACACCCACCAAACGAAAGCTGAAGGTCCCCTCTTTCATTTGAGACTAAAAGAAGAAAGTTCTATCGGCGGGTCTAGAACAATTTTTTTTTTTTTTCAAATATTACTATCATTGAGGCTTGTGTTTTTTCTTTTTTCAACCTTGAGTGTAGCCAAATGGGCTTGTATGAGGTCGCCCATTAGTAACGTGTCCTTTTAAAAGAGTAAACGGGTCAAATCAAAAATTAAAAATTTTCATTCCAAAATATTGCTTAAACATAAAGTGCAAAACAAAATATTTAAGGCAGTTGAATAGAATTTCAGCAGTATCTGGGCATATATACAAATAAACTTCGCCTTTTATACATGTGGAAATAGTTATTGCGGCTGCAATTTTCTTATTTTTTATTGACAGTGTCTTATGATTTAACAGTTTTACGATCAAAGTAGGCCGAGTAATGTCAACAAAAATAGAACATACATCAAAGTAGCTCGGATAACGGGGCACAACATTTTGAAGGTAATCCATTTCGGAAAACTTAAAGTTTTTTGATGATGCAATTTAAATCGTTCAAAAGCTTGAATAAAACGATCTAGAACTCCACACCAATTTTATCAATGTGATGGTCTGTCTTATATCCTTGTATGCCGTGGCTCGGATAGAATTATCACATGCCGGTATTTGTTCAATTTGTGCGCCTTTATGGTACCTAAGACATTTTTAGGTTATTCAGACTATTGTAGTTAGGTATAGCTCCTTACTTTTAAAGAAACAACTACGACAAGAACCCCCTAAATGACGAGGAAAACCAAACCAAAGAGTACATTTTGTGTTTGAAGAAGCGTTTTTCCGCCACAATTATCATCGAAAGCAGTTAATATTCACTGTTTAAGATTTGTTTAGTAAAATTGTCTAATAACGGGTAATTAGACATATAAATATTAGTAACAGTATATCTTTGTGAACAGGTAGCCTTACTCAACTGACAAAAACAGAATAATTAATGCTACATGTCTAACGGTATATGTAGTAAGAACAATGTGCTAACCTGTCGGATTTTTTTTAATCTGTATTAACGAGATTTTTAGCCCTTGGCTAGTTCATCTCGGGACCCACGCTTCACTTCCCTTCCGAAGGAAGAACTCACATTTTGCGAGTTTGTCGGGAGTGGGACTCGATCCCAGGTCCTCGGCGTGATAGTCAAGTGTTCTAACCATCACACCAGGTCCGCTCCACATCTTTTGCTAGCATCATGGCATTATAGACGAGATAGCAACTTTTCATTCAATTCTACAGCTTTATTGACATATACACATGTTTTACATTAAAGTACATATGTCTGAGCACATACATATTAATCAGAACGGATTTTCATAGCTTTCATAACTTGTTCTTGTTTCTACTTGCAGGTTGTTGATATTATGAAAACTTTTTTCTGAAAGATATCAGAGATAGCAGTTACTACTATCCCACAAAAAAGTTCGGACTTGCTCATTTAAATCTATCTCATTCAATGGTGGCGAATATACCCATTATATTTACTCTCTATGAGCTTACATATTATTTGAAACCTTCTACATGGAGTTGCGGCCCTCATAAAGGGCAAACGTGGCAGATCTAGCGCTACTACCGATGACGCAGAAAGAAATTGCTAGTTGCAGTTGTGTTCTAGATGCTACAGGAAGATGATCAAAGGCAAGCAGCTTGTTTGCACTAAAGCTGAAGTACATTGAAACTTGTTGAACATCATTCAGACTTCTCATGAAGTTGCTGAGTTTGCTAAATATTTGCGGGCAAAACCCAGAGATCAGGCTGATCAGATGAAGCTCTTAAATATTCATGAACTACCATCCAGATGGAAACCGGCGTCAACGAGTGACCAGAACAGTAAACCGATTTTGTTCACCGATGATTTGTTTTTGATAACGAAAAGTGCCCATAAAGCCACAGCTTCAAAGGCGTGAGTACCCAGCACAACCATGCTGAGGATGACGGGTTCGATTCCCGGTCAGTCCAGGACCTTTTCGTGAAGGAAATTTCCTCGAATTAGATGAGCATGCAGTATTTTCGTGCAAGTCACACGCTATACACATGCAAAATAGTAATTGGCAAAAGAAGTTTTTGGTTAAAAACTGTGAAAGTGCTTGTAGGAGATAAAAGATCATTTCATTTATTCTTATTGCATCTCCTACAGTGCTCATAGAACAAGCTAAGAAGCATGCTTCGTCCCTGTAGGGACGTTTCGCCAAGAAGAAGAAGAAGAAGAAGACGAAAGAAAATATGTGTCTTGAGTACCAGACGCGCATTGAAGTTGAGAAGCTGTTTGAGGAGAATATATGACGAAGTCAAACCCCGAAATTTCAAGAGCACAAATCTGAAGAACCAAATGACGGTATATGCTGTAAAGATGGTCGATTGGTGACCTGCTGGTGCCAGTCAAATACGAGACCCTAAAGACGTATACGCATCTGTCATAGGATGCAAACACATTATTGGAATCCAGATTGAAATTCAAAGGAACAGCATATAATTCGATTTTATACTCACTGTTCTAGTACTTTCACCACACTGTCCATAAACACAAAACTGTCATCTCCTGGATTTCCCATTCACATGGTACTATTGTGCTTTTATGTGAAGAATAATAAACATAATATAAAAAATATATCGTCGCAAAATCATGCTTGCAATGGAAAAACAGTGTTTTGTCATAAATGTGTTCTTCGAAAAAAATGAAAAAATATCATATTTTTTCAAAAAAAAAAATTGTTCTAGACCCGCCGATAGAACTTTCTCCTTTAAGTCTCAAATGAAAGGGGGGACCCTTATCTTTCGTTTGGTGGGTGTCTTAGCGATACCGATTTTTTTAAATTAATGTTGTCCACCAGACACACCGTGTGCTCAGTTTGAGTTCTAGTTTGCTTGCATCTAACGGAAACCTCCACAATATGATGAAATCGCGTGAAGGCGTTTTGCCCCCGGGGGGCGTTATGCCCGCAGTTCACCTAACTATCGTATCGTATCGCGTAACTATCGCATCTCAAAGTGAACGCGATACCAAGGTATCATACTTTGACGGTATAAAGTGGTGAAAAGACTTTAGTGCATAAGTGACGAACCCTGAGCAGTTTGAAGAAAACCAGTGATAAGTGGTAAAGTAAAAAACCGTGCGTCTCCACCGGAAAAAATAATTGAAGACCTTGTTGGATCAATTAAGTTATAGTAAAAAGCTAAACCCAGTGTAGTCGTTATACGCTACGTATGAGGAAACCGTTTCATGTAGAAAAAATCTGTGATGGTGTGCAAATAGAAACCAAACTTCACCCAACCCTCAATTCGAGTTGTTGTGGCGGTCTGTCAAATTTAAACAGCAAACCGTGGTTTTAGTGATGGTAAGCTTTTAGCTGTAAATATATTTAAATTATTTTCTCCACCATAACTTTCATGTACGCATTTTTACTCACAATTTCGGTGACCTTCACCGAGAAATGCGAGTTGCGATGGGGACCGCGATCGGGTGGCTTTGTTTGAATGAAAAAGTGAAAAAATGATGCGTGTTTGGGGCAGTTGCGATGGAGACCGCGATCGGTGGCTTTGTTCGAAGAAAGAAGTGAAGAATGATGCATGCTTTGGGCAGTTGCGATGGGGATCTCGATCGGGTTGCATTTTATTCGGCGGAAAAAACGAACGTGACGCTTGTTTGTGGCAGTTGCGATAAAAATCTGGGTCGCGTTGCATTGTTCGAAGAAATAAGTGAGGAGTGACACTTGTTAGGGGCAGGTGTACATTTTCCTTCCTCGTGAAGTGATAAAAATGGATGCACACTTGGGAGCAAACAATATTGCAGAAAACTGAAGGAGTTAAGAAGTGGTTGCGGTCATCCGACGACGTGGAACTGGGTGAGATCATTCCGAGTTTTTTTTTTCTTTTCATACTAGAAGAAGTTGGGGTAATTTCGCTAAAGCTTTTTCATGAGGACTCCTGGAGTCTGTAATATCTGCAAATTAATTTTTTAGTTCTTGTGCAGGCCTAATATTGAAGCGATAAAAATGTTAGAAGAAAGTGATTGCAGTTCACAACAATCATTGAGCAAATTTAAAATAATTGGCTTAATTACCTCAACGGCTGTCGACCACAGGTAACACATGGGGCAACTCTTAGTAAAACACATAACTCGAAAATAGCTGTCTAAGCTTGAAAGTTTGTTCTCCGTATACTCTAAGTTCAATATCGGGGGAAACGCGCGACTATTTCCGCGAGTCGGTCGGTTTTCTCGGTAAGATGCGGACGCGAATATTGAATGGAAAATTAGAAGCGCGCGATAACTTTTTTGGGAAAGTCGATTTTCACGGTAGTGTAAACGATCGATGCGGTGACGCGTTTAATATAGAACGGTCGTTGACGTATATGTGCATAACCCTTCCTATCGCGACCAAATAAATCATAATCGGGATGAAGACCGTGTCGTGTATTTTCATATAACTTGTGGATCATATCACCTACCAAAGTTGGCTCCAAGATCCACACCTTACCCTACCCTGCTAACAAATACTCCTTCCCAAGACAACTGGGGGATGCTGAGGATTCCACGGTTTGGGGCTGTCCATAAACCACGTGGTCATTTTTTTGGGAATTGTTCTGGTCAATCACGGAGTAGCAACTACGATGTGTACGGTTATCTTTGCTTTGCTTTGCTTGCAATTTCGGTGACCTTCACCATCAAGGATCATATCTCGCCTCGATAGGTCTTAGATATGGGGAATACTGACTGCATGAACGCGAGTTATTTAGGTTGAATGGTAATGGTTTACAAGTTGATTAGGTACAATATAATATAACACTAGTTTACAGCATTTTTGAACTTGGTAAGCTGATGATCATTTTTGGTGCAGAATCATGCCCTGAGTATGAAAACGCAAAGGAACAAAAAAATATAGTAGAGCGGATTTTTTTTCGACTTTCCATACAAGGCTGATGATTTGAAATCGGTTTTTGTTCTATTTTTAAGCATAGTCACTCACTTCAGACATCTCATTCTTCGAAATCAATGCTCCGATTGAACTGGTTTTTTTACTGTAACTCGCCTACATATTGACATGTCATATTAAACGTTAAGAAATAATTTTTAAATTGTTTTCTTCTTATTGAAAAAAAAACATTTCTTTATATATTTTTGGAAATTTTGCTAAAATTTAAGGAGATCGTTCCTAAAACTTGCCAATATCTTGAATTTCATCAATCTGATGCAAAACCTGCATTCAGATGATCGAATGGTATTATATTTAGATTTCAATTTATGGAAAAAAATTAAAAATGGTTGAACAAAACGCAAGTTATTTTAATTTTAGTTAGTACTTAGTTTCATATTTTTAAAAGTTGTAATACTCGTTATTGAGCTAAACCTCAAAAACTGTTCCAATTAAATTTTTTTGAAGCACGGTTTCAGCGCTAAATTGTGCTTCAAAAATTTTGGTCGCTGACAGAAGTTCACAACTTTCGTTTTATTTTGTAAACTAGTGTAATTCATTAGCACTGATCCGAATCCAAAATGTGCCTCAGTTGAGAAATGTGTACATAGTCACATAGTTAAGTACAATTCCATTAGATTTAGGTAGTTTATAGTAATGTTTTTGTAGCATGTATCGAATCTGACTCACCGTACTAGAATCTAGGTATTTGTATGCACAACTCATTTCAAATCTAGAGCAAACAGAATGAATCCAACTACGTATTTAGTACTATACTATTTCAATAATATTTGAGGGGGTAAGTGACAAAAACTCACTTTCGAATAAATGAGGTTTAAAATTTTTGACCAGTTTTTCATCCCATACAAAATGTATGGAATTTCAAAATCAACCCAATTTTCTCTGATTTATTGTAATTTTTTCAATCATCGTAGAAACAATCTTAAAAATGTTCCTGAAAGCTTGAAATCTGAAGAATTTTGTGATATGCTCAGCTCAAAATCGACAAAATGGTCACTTACACTCCTTTGATTCTGGGCCCCTCTTCTAAATTATTAGATTTTACGAGAAACCTCTCAAATTCGAACAAAAATAAATTTGGATTTGTTTTTGTTCTATCTTTTTTATGCTGATGGCCGTTCGGACATGCACAGCATTGACACGAGCCGTTGTATAATAATATCTCTCGATCGGATAAAGAAAAGCGAGGAGCACATCGTAGAACCGCTACATCCTCAAGAAGTTACTGCGGCACGACGAATTCTTGAGACGAACAAGGAACCAATTCTAGGAATAATTCTATCCTATCTATCCTATTCTATCGTCCAATTTTCCCAGAAAAAGTCAAAGTTGGATTACCATGGAATGAAACACGACCCTACTATACTACCCTACTAGAAGAAACACGAACCCTTTATTATGCTTCAATTGCTTCCAAATACAGTAACGCGTGAACGAACTGTCCAAGCTCGAAATTGTGTCACATTTGCTCTAAAAATCATAAAGACATGCAACCATACAATGACGAACCGTTTTGTCGCAACTGTGAAAAACAACATCGACCCACAAGCCGGCAGTGCGAGGAAGCGATCGAAATTTGCACCAGAATTGATTTCAACCTCTCATAGGGTAAGAAATCAAACTTTAAACTAGTCAAATTGTAAACTTAATTTGAACCATTTCGAAATTCATTAAAACGACGTACTTTTTAGGCAAATATTGTCCCGAAAAAGATGTTAAACAGCTTTCCGTAATATAACCTGATAACATGGACTTTAAAAGCATTGAAAAAAGCGGTTTTGTCATGGAAAACAGGCAATTGAAGAATCACTATGATTTCACCCATTTCCCCCAAGAGAAAGTACATTTTCGGTGCACTCGTACAGCTCATGCATTGTACCACGCGCAATATGTGAACACGTCAAATGAAAACTTATTTATCGTAGAATAATATTCCGCATTATTTGTCATAAAATTATCAAATTTAAGTAATTCTTACTTGGAGAATGTTATCTTAAGTTGAACCATTTGTAATCTAAATTTGAACTAGTAAACGGGGGCGAGCTTCCAGTGTTGGCCAACAGACTGCGCTAGTGGTTGTTTTGTTTACTCTTGGTGGATGAAAAATACCAAATTTAATTTCCAAGTTCCTGGAGAGTTTAAAACATTCTTAGTTGAAATTCCACTGCCTAATGAAAAATAGTTATGTGAATTAGCAGATCCATGTGTTTTTCTATTGTTTAGCACGAAATTGGCTGTTGTGGGAGATGCTCGAGCTGCTGCCGCCAGTAGTTCAAATTAAGATTTAAATTGGTTCAAATTATGATTACGATGGTTCAAATTAAGATTAAAATCATTGTTGACAAATAATCGAATTTTTCAATGAAATTCGGTGCAAATACAAACTTTTTACTACTTAACAGAAAGCTTATACCCTTGGCTTTTATGTACATAAAATTTTGCCGTAACAAATTATTTCCATGTGGGAGAAAAAATCACTCAAAGTTTGCGCTACTTCGGAGAGCTGCAATTTGGTTCAACTTTTGATTACCTACCCTACAATGATGCACGTAAAAGCGTGGAAGCCGGTAACGGAAGCAGCCCAACCCAGACTCGATCAAGCAAGATTCAACAAGGAGCAACTCAGTATGATCATCAAGCAGAACAATCGCAAAGAAGAAACGATCACGAGTTGTTAGGACGAATTCAAGAAAGAGACTAAACTGGAGACTCATGTTGAACACCGAACAAAAAAACTATTCGATAGTGATCGAAATCGTTGCACAGTGAACCAGGAGCAGAAGAAAGTCGATGAAAATAGAAAATAGCTATCAAACAACTACCTACATCAACAAGCCAATGAAACTTGTGGCTTCGCAACCACAATCCTGGATCACCACGACGACAATAACACTTGACTCGCAATTCTACGACCAAGCAGACCTCACACAAAAGCAACATACATCAGTTGCTATTCATCTCTCAGCGAAACCACACGCGTTCGGTTCTTTTCTGTTTCATTTCATTCTACCATCATGCCGGTTGCGAGGAAAAATTGTGTAGTGCTGGACACATCGGTGCTTCCGAAACGGCCTGGCATCGCTGATTTAAAACAGTTTTTAGAATGTGAGTTGGAGTTGGATATGACGTTAGTAAAGAGCATCCAACCTCACATCGTACGGCATGTTATTTATATGACCATGCAAAGTGAAGAGGCAGCAGTCAGGATTGCCTCAAAGTATCACCTAAAACACTTCATGAATTGTGAAGGTAAGCGCCTCCCAATTCCACTGCCGATTTACATCGATAGCTGCGCTGTCGACGTTCGTCTACATGACCTACCGGAGGAGATTGAAATCCACACGATCACCACTCATATGCGGAAGTATGGCGAAGTGATTTCCATACGGAACGATGTCTGGAGAAGCTACTTTCCGGGTCTCAGCAACGGGGTACGTGTGTGGTACGTATGCAGCTGACCCATCCAATCCCATCATATGTCACGGTGGCCGATGAAACAACCTATGTTGCTTACCCGTCACAAACGCGTACCTGCCGAAATTGTGGTGGTAAAGATCACCCAAACTTCGGTGCTCTGAAGCGGCAGCATCCACGACGAACAAACAGCCGACACAGTGCAATAAATCTAGCAAAGCACAAGTCCCATCAACGCTAGCCGAAAATCAATGGCCATCTCTCTCCAAGCCGGAGATCAGTGGTAAGAGCAAAACAAAAAAACATGAAAACAATAAACCAGATCCCAAGCGACAGCGATCAGTCGACTCAGACACAGCTAGTACCAACTCACCCAAACGTATCGCACCGCCTCTATCTATATCCAGCGAAAGTGATAGCAACGTTGGTGATTTTGATGTTCCCCCCGCTCCCGCACCATCGCGATACAGACGTGGTTCGTATTCGCACATCGACGACCCCGTTCTTCGTCAACAGTACATCGAAGAAGAGAGCAGAAGGATCGATGAATTGGTCAGACAGGGATGTACTCTTGATTAAAATGTGATTAAATACAGACTTTCGGCTCCGTTATGCCTAGTGCGAATAAGCCTAATAAATAAATGCTAAGTAAAAAAAAAGGAACATACAAAACAGGTTTGTGGTGTCTGATAGTGAAGTACCACCCTGACTTCTAAGAAAAGCAGTTTAGGGGAACTATCCAGGAGCCACTACCCCAACCTGCTGACGGTGTACCCATCTCTGCGGTCGGTCACAGAGGAATTCAAACTGATCCTTGAATAATACGCTATTCCTCTCCTGTCCTACAAAACCTTTAAAATTCAGTGTTAAAATAAAACAACGCAGAAATGATCGACGAAAGTTGCGAAAAATGAACGACGACTATCCTAACATACAAGCGGCTAAACTGGAATTCAACACGTTGAAGAACGAAGCGAGAAAGCTGTAGATGCAGCTAAAGCAGAATCCAATTAAAATGTTCAACAACTGTTCACAAATTGCTCTTCCATCTCTGAGCTATGGCAGAGTTACTATAGATTGAATTGGAAAAGAAATACAAAAAGACGCGGAATTATCATTGACAATGTATACAGTCGTGATTCTGTGTGAAATGATCAGCAGCAGCAGGATATGAATGCTTTCTGGCGAAAAAGGACCATAATGAAAAAAATGCAAGATGTTTTTATTTATTCGAGCTGTAGTACAAATAATTTATTTTGGGAGTGACTTTGGGCCATATAAAAGCAATGTTATCAGTACGAGAACCCTACAAATGTGAATTAAAAGACTCGAAAAAGACTTCAGAAGAAAGCAATCGCGACGATTGGGCCTCGTGGCCGTGTGGTTAGCGGCATCAGTCGTCTAGGCGTTTCGTAAGCCTCGAAGTGTGGGTGCGATTCCCACTTCAGCCGTTTCGTCAAACGGATGTTTCGTGTGTTGTCTGTTGCCTCATGTTTGTGATCGTTCAGTCTGTGCAACCTCTGGTTGAAGACGGTGTAGTGTCTTTTAAAAGTAATGGCTTACAAATGTCACCCACAAAATCTACAACAATGCACCTTACCATTAGAAGAAGCGAAGATCATCTTGGAGGGCGCCAAATTACCCAAAGTGTAATTCAAACGATAGTAACTGTAGACCATGGTTCAAGAAGAGTAAAAAATTCCAAAAGTCGAAATTCAAAGCAAAGATAAAAGCTGAGGAGTTTCCCCAGCTTGTGGCCAACACCTTCCGTGATCTTGTTCACGACCATTATAAAAAACCATCAAAAATGGTTTACCGCTTTCTCTTTTGCCATCTTTTAGGCAGGTTGGATTTGGAGTCGTCGGCCCTACTTCAAGAAGTAGAGTCAGCCTTCCCATACAATAACCGGTATTTTCAGCGGAAGTTGCATCCTTGCCCCAAGCCAGAGATATTACTATCATATCAGTCATATTTAGCGATTGAGCCAGCTGTCTTCAAGCGCTAGAAGAAGGAAATTCAGAACATCTGTATACACATGCTATTGAAAGGGAAGCAGAAGAAAGTAAAATATATAAGTTTTTATTGGATCCCAGAACATCCGGGAATATTTGGGAACGAGTTAGCAGATCACCTGGCCAACAACAACAGCCACGCGGAAAGAGTTACAAAATTTGTCCCAGCCCAGGATATTGTCCGTTGATCCTAAAAATAAGTCGGAGAACAACTTTTGTAGGGAGCTTCACGAGGAATTAGACTTCCGAAGACCGCAAAGCCGTACATTTCGACTGACATGAAGTGTCCGATTATTTTTCCTAGAAAACACTACGTTACGAGCCTTCTAGTGTACATACTGGTATTACCAAAAACAACGAAAAGGGGAAGAAACGTGATCAATGTAATGCGGCAGCAGTACTATGTTACGGATATGGGAGCAGTCATTCGTTAGGCTACGAATTGCCGTGGGTGGTTAACCGTAAATTTAGAATCCAAAACAATCTGACTGCTACCAGAAATGGGATTTTTGAAGATTTTTTTAAGACCCGGAGACAACTCTCTGTGATGAGGTATTTTTTTATATTTTTATTATAAAAATCTTCCACGAAATTGCATACATTTTTAGGAAGAAATGAAGACAATACCAGTTACCAATAGTAGTTACCTGATCGTAGTTTTGTCTGTTTGGGAATGTTATAAACAGGGACCTCTCAAAGTCTTATGAAAAATAAATGATTGATGTAATGATGGATCTGCTTTTGCAAACGCCAGCATATCGCTGGCTGGACAATGTAAACGGGAATAGTAATATCTTTTGTCCATTTGTATAGAGTATGCTAAAAGAGAAACGTTTTTGAAAATGCGTTCAAATGCAAGAGCCAAAGCAATTGTTAGCATGGCTATAGAACATAAAGCAGTGACTAAAAGTAAGTTAAAATATAAATTCCTGCTAAATGTGTTCAGTCGTATTCTATCAATCTGAGAACCGGATCAAAATCACTGACATAAACTCAAAAGTTGAAAACCACATCTGCATCAGTCAGTCAGGAGCAATGGTTTCACATTCCACTTCCTCCGGTTTCCAACTGTGCCAAATTTTCCGGAAGTACCCTTAACACACTTCCAGCAGGACGACAGCTCTCTACTAAATCACTTTTCACAAAAGCCACCACCAGCACCAGTACCACCCGTATCGGTTGGTGCCAGTAGTGCAGTGCACTGGCGGCGTCCCACGACGAAGGATAGCAGGAGATAATTAAAGCAAACATTTATGGGCAAATAATACATAAGAGACGAGCAAATATTTACTCCTCTCCGGTCCAGATCGGATCCTTCCCGATCCTAGAAGGGTGGCGAAGGCGAAGTGGTGCATATAAATGTGCATAAATATGTAGCACTGCACATTTACATCATATTTCTATTCGGAGGAAGTGACGCGTGGGAAAGGACTTCTGGAAGAGAAACGGTGCGGCATCAGAAATTGTCGTATGAGCGCAGTCTGTTACTCGGAAGGAAAGATCGGGATAAAATGAACTTTTTGAAAAACAAAGGCACAAGGTTTTGAAAACTTAAGATAAAGTTTGATTTGTTCGATTATACATGCAAGAAACAAGCCTTCAAAGTACCCATTGCAACGAATTACATTACCAAAGCACAAGACCCACGCGTTCACCGTTTCGGCTATATGAGCCCTTGGTAAGTAAGTAAGCGTTTTTCCCAAAAGCACATTTAACACCATCACCCCCCATCCTTTACCGGATGGAAACCCGGACGACATCTCATGAGTCAATGTAATACAGCTCGCAACAAACGATACACCGAGATCCCGGCCGGCGCAATGGCAGCAAGTGTTTGTCCAATTGGAGTGTATCAAGTGTATGTGCAGTAGGTAGTACATGTGTGGAAGCCATGTGCCAGGGCAGGTTCACTTTCCTAATGGTGGTCGGTGATTCTTGTCACAACGCAACGAAAGGGGGAAATATGTGAGACGAAGGGAGCAGCGCTACATGTGGTTGTTAAATTTGTACCGAGCTTTGAGAGTCATTGAGGTGTAGGTATGTACCACCGTATGTGTTAGACAGGAAGTGGCTAGAGAAAGATAGATTGGAATTGTGAAAGAGCAACATGCATTTATGCAGCTCAAAACCCTGAAGCATTTTGTGTTAATGAAGGGGTTACTTTCAATTGGGTTGAAAGTGTTGCTTTTGTGACTAGTAATGCATTTGTCCTGGTAAGAAAAAGTGTGTAATTTTTGTTTTAGGTGCTGTGAATATCTGGGGAACTCAGATGTTAGTCATTTTTTGGTGAAAATTTCTAGTTTTATCTAAATAAAACTACAAAGTTTATTTTAAGCTTCACTTTCTCCTCTGCATGATAATAGGAGAAGAATATCATATTATCATTGTAACCAAACATGCCTTGATCTTGATCACAGATAGCCCTGTATGTCTTGATCAACTTTTAAATTAGGATGTTGGGAATTGGTGGGAGCACATGCCACAATGCTCCCAATGCCATATCTAGCAAAACAAAAACTTTTGCGCCTAAACTGTTAGTTTCGTTATGTTTCGTGATTTTAGTTAATGCTTATGCTAATGTGGAAAAGTTTGTGAAAAACAATTTTCATTTTGTTATTTTTTTATTGCTGCGAAAATTTGCTTACGATTTCACAAAAAAAAACATCGTGTCTACGTTGCTTTGTCCTTAAGTTATGATTTTTCAATGAAAACGGCTCATGTAACACATCCGGCAAATTTCCACAAAATTGGTTACAGCTCAGAAACGAAGAAAAACCACATCTTGAAAATTTACCAGAGTATAGTTTATGTAATTCCCTTCCAAAAATATTTTTTAGAATTTTGCCGGACTTCCTAAATAGTTTTTTCGACTGTTTCCAACCCATTTTTCTCGACAGTCAAAAATTTTGCGGAAACAATTTTTATTTTGTACATTTTTTTATTGCCAAGAAAATTTGCTTAACATTTCACAAAAAAAATTGTCTCTACGATACTTCGTTCTTGAGTTATGATTTTTTGAAGTAGGTGGTGTCTGTGGAAAATATTTGGTTTCCACTGGAGTTATCCGGAAAATAAGACGACCCTGAGTTTTTCAATTTAGTTTTTGTTTCTTTATATACAAGGGATACTCAAAATAACTGGGACAGGTAAAATTTTCACTTTTCAAAAAATGTTCAACTCGCTGTAACTTTTCGCAAAGGCATCAAATATTCTCAATTTTTCACTGTAAGTTTACCAACTAGTTATGTATCAGTGGTTAAAATTTGGAAAAGATCGGGCCATTCTATACGAAGTTATAAAGATTCTAGAAAAAAGGTATAATTATCCGATAGCCAAATTTGAGCTGTTATATCTCCGGATTCAATGAATCGAATGCAATGAAATTTTGATCATTTATGACTTATATAATCAGCTATTAAAAACAGTTGATTTAATTTGAAATTATTAATAAGAAAAAAGTTATAGAGATTTCATTTATTCTATGTTTTTTTAGTAAATTTATCTATTTTTCATATGAATCCCATTACTTCTTCAATTTATTGCCGGCTATTTGGTTGCTTTCCTTTGAAACATAAATATATTCAAGTCAATTAGAAGGAATTTAAATGAACTATAATTACTATCTCGAATTTTAAAACGATATTGAAGTTTTGGATAAATTGGTGTTATATTAGAAACATTATCTAAACGTTATAATTTTCTTTCGTGTAAAGAATTTTAAGTTTAGTCAAATGTTTTTAATAACTTATTATATAAGCCATACATGATCAAAATTTCGTTGCATTCGGTTCATTGAATCCGGAAATATAACAGCTCAAAGTTGGCTATCGAAAAATTATACTTTTTTCTAGAACCTTTATAACTTCGTGTAGAATAGCCTGATATTTTCAAAATTTGAACCTCTGATGCACAACTGGTTGGTGAACTTACAGTAAAAAATTGAGAATATTTGATGCCCTTTTCGAAAAGTTACAGCGAGTTGAACATTTTTTGAAAAGTGAAAATTTTACCTGTCTCAGTTGTTTTGAGTATCCCCTGTACCTATTAAACCTACCTGTGAATAAAAAATCAATAAATTCTGAGAACTGTCGTAATTTGTACGATAATAAAAAAAATCCCCAAGTAAGATGTTTTGAGATAAGGTACACCGGGGCAAGTTGAAACGGGTGGGGCAAGATGAAACAGCGGATTAACATGATGTTCTAAAATGATGGTAAACAATTTGATTGCCATAACACATAGTTTTTGATTCAAACAATCTTTTAGCGAAGAATAAATTTCCAAATTGTATTGAAATCTATTTCAAATCAGCGCGTTTCATCTTGCCCCACCCGTTTCAACTTGCCCGGTGTACCTTATGATTCAAAAATAGAAAGCTCTTGAAGCTGGCGGGCGACAGATCAGGCATCATATCAGACGGCATCTGCTCTTTGCTCAAAGAATTTTACTCTCGATTTTAAAATAATTGCACGATGGATATAAAGACACAACTCAACGACTTTTCTGTTTCTATAAGATTTTTTTTTAAATTCTTCTCAGTGATAAGCTGGAATTAAAAAAAAGCTGAAAGGAATTGGTCTTTTTTTTTGCTATATTGCACTTAAGAAGACCCTGGACCTCAACTTTCTGAAACAAAAATCAACATTCATTCATTTCATTTATTTAGTTAACATCAAATTCATGATAATACTGAATCAACAATTTGCCGCCATAATACTCGATTTGCAGCTCTCCAACGTCGGTCACGCCCAATGCTCGCCAGACCATACGCTCTACCTGGTCCGCCCATCGTGCTCTCTGCGCTCCACGCCTTCTTGTACCAACCGGATGGTTAGCAAACACCAACTTTGCAGGGTTGTTGTCCGGCATTCTTGCGACATGCCCTGCCCACCGTATCCTCCCGGCTTTGGCCACTTTCTGGATGCTGGGTTCGCCGTATAGTGCAGCGAGCTCGTGGTTCATCCTTCTCCGCCACACACCGTTCTCCTGCACGCCGCCGAAGATCGACCTTAGCACCCGTCACTCGAAAACTCCGAGTGCTTGCAGGTTCGTGTCCGTAGAGAACTACCGGTCTTATTAACGTGTTGTACGTGGTACATTTGGTGCGTGGGTGATTCTTTTTTGACTGCAGTTTCTTCTGGAGCTCATAGTAGAAACGACTTCCACTGATGATGTGCCTCCGTATTTCACGGCTCTCGTTATTGTCAGCCGTTAGCAAGGAACCGAGGTAGACAAATTCTTCTACCACCTCGAAAGTATCCCCGTCTATCGTAACATTGCTGCCCAGGCTTGTCCTGTCTCGCTCAGTCGCACCTACCAGCATGTACTTTGTCTTAGCCGCATTCATCACCAGTCCGACCTTTGCTGCTTCGCGTTTCAGGCGGGTGTACAGTTCTGTCACCGTTCCAAATTTTCTAGCAATAATATCCATGTCATCCGCAAAACAGACAAATTAGCCGGATTTTGTGAAGATCGTACCCCGGCTGTTGAACCCGGCTCGTCTCATAACACCTTCCAGGGCGATGTTGAATAGTAGGCAGGAAAGTCCATCACCTTGTCGTAGTCCCGTCGAGATTCGAATGAACTGGATAGTTCACACGAAATCCTTATCCTGTTCTGCACACCGTCCATCGTTGCTCTTATCAGTCTAGTAAGCTTTCCGGGAAAGCTGTTCTCGTCCATAATTATCTAAAATCAACATTATTTTTGTTAATTTTTTTTTTTATTTTTATTCCGAATATTTTTTTTTTCATTTTTGATCTAGTTTTTAGTTTTTTTTTTTTTTTGCGCTTATCGGTTATTAAGAGGCTGGCTACAAACCTACCCAACAGTTTTCTTTCGTTCGTCGATGTCTCATCACTTAGTGAGTTCACAACCATAGGCGCCAACATAGGGGGGGGGGGGGGGGCAAGCATCGTTTTGCCCCCCCCCTCAATATTTAACGTTTTTTCGATTTTTCCATACAAAAAATCAGAAAAATCAGGCTTTGCCCCCCCAATAATTTGACCAAGTTGGCGCGTCTGTTCGCAACCAATAGCGAAAGGTGCGTCACTTCAAATGTCAGCTCAAGTTCCGGATATATTTTTTGGTAATAGTTTTTTTATGTTTCCTCAAAATAATGTGAACGGTTCGTCATATTTGACGTCAACACATGTAATATTTTAGTCAAATGAAAACAAATGTTTTGATTCATGTTAGCCTAGTGGTTAAGACTAAGGATAGTCAATCCGGAAACGGTGGATTCGATTCCCGCTCCTGTCAGGGAAATTTCTCGACTCCTTGGGCATAGTGTATCATTGTCCTTGACTCACAATCAGAGTTGCACTCTGTCACTGTCAATGGTATGCAAATCGCTGATTTTGATAGGCCGACTGCGATCCAAGTCAGCGTGCGCTCTATTAAGTCACCGTCACTTTCCTTGTTCCATCGGAACTGGACTGACTGTGATAGTGTAGGGATATCTCTGATAGGCCCTAGGATAGGCCATCTTTAAAATTCGTTCAAAAACCAAATGAAGATTTACCAAGATGATATTTTTATATGTGGTACAAAATAACAAGTTTTGCATATTGGTCACAAAAAAAGTATGAGTTTTGACGAAAACAACTAACATATCACATCAGTTGCAATGGTTGTGATCTAGAGTGCGGGTCAATATCAAGTCGTTGGCTGGCCTGTCATTGTCGTTTTGATATTGATTGGTCTGGAGTGATAGTGATAGTAGTCACCTGACAAGATATTGCGCAACTCTGCTCACTATATACAAATTCATGCAATGGCAGGCAAACAAAGCCTTTCAATTAATAACTGTTCAATTAATAAATGCTCAACGAACACTGAGTTGAGGAGAAGCATGTCAAGTTCCAGTGGGACTGTTGCGTACAGTTTCAGTGCGCTTGCTTCTGAGTGGAGCTGGTAACTCAGGAGCTATAGTGGAGTGCAAAAACGGCGGCGCGAAGTCCGACAGTGGTAATAATTTTACAGGGACGTAGAGCCATAAAGAAGAAGAAGATCACATCACTTACCAAAGTGAATCCAGATCCACAGTTCTCCACTGACCAAAAAACGCCTTCCCGTGACAGACGTGGAAAAGCAGAGGTGATCTCGGTCTCCAGTAAACATCGCACGTCATACTGACATTTAAGATACACCAGGGCAAGTTGAAACGGGTGTGGTAAGAAGAAACAGTGAATGAACGTGATGTTGTCTAATTATCATTTTCCTCGATGAAAGTAACGGCATGGCCGGCGCCGTTCTTCTTCTTTTTCTTCTTCTGCTTTATGGCTCGATGTCCTCACTGGGACTTGGCCTGCCTCTCTTCAACTTAGTGTACTTTGAGCACATCCACAGTTATTAATTGAAGGGCTTTCTTTGCCTGCCATTGCATGAATTTGAATATTGTGAGGCAAGTACAATGATACACTATGCCCAGGGAGTCGAGAAAATTTTCCCGATCGGAACGGGAATCGAACCCATCGCCTCCGGATTGGCCTCCGGCCTTAACCACTAGGCTAACTGGAGACCCCGTTATTGACTCAACAAAGTTTGGAAATCTCGAAGTTGCACATTGAGAATGATAAGCTACTTCCAAGCTCCGTTTGTTAATTTCTTGGGCAATTTCAATTGTTTTGGTCGATCACGGTTTAGCAATTACAAATTATACGGTTATTCATTCTCAGAATCAACTTTTTAGTTTTTAATGATTTTGGTGTTTTATCAGTTTTACCAGGAATACCCTTTGTTTCTGTTGATTCCTGAGTTCCTGTTGAAATCTTGAATCAATAAATTTCTTTTTTTAAATTATTGGGTACTCCAAATTGAAAAAAAAAAACAATAAAACTTCATGGACTGTTACTGTTTTATGCACACTTACCAGGGGTAGCATAAAATATCCTCACGGACCGGATGCTAAAAAAATCATTGATAAATCCCTGAAGGAGTTCCTTGATTTACAGCTGGTAGGAATCCAGAGCAAAACACAACGAATCCCAATGTGAATTCCCGGAGAATCTTCAACAGTCCTATACTAATCTGTGGGAAAATCTCAAGAGATATTTAAGGAAAAATCCTTAAAGGAATGAACCACAGATACAATGGAGAATGCCTACAAGAGTGGGTCATCGTTTATATGGAAAAATGAAAACTCAATGGTATCCCATCAGATCAAAGCTTTTATGAACCCATTTCAGGACACAAATAAGTGTGCAAAATTTGAGCACGATCGGTTATGTCTACGTTTTGCGCATCGCGTTTGAAGTTTGTATGGGGTTTTACAAAGGAAAACACACTTTTTTGCATTTTTCTCATAACAAGCTCGAATTTTTATAAAACCGTGTAACCGATAAAGTGACAACATAGCCTAGGGTGTCCTGAAAAACTTTGTCGAAGTGATCTGATGCTTATGAAAATGTTATAGCGTTGGCATTGCTTGGCGAAACAGCATGATTTTGTTGCTATTGTTATTCCTTTACATGTTAAAACATAAACACATACATGTGGTTCGTTGATTATGACTATTTTTACAAGCATCGGAACGCTTTGGGGTCTTCGACAAAGTTTTTCAGAACATCCTAGGCTATCATTTTACAGTATCGGTTAAAAAATTTCAGACAAACTTTTTCAACTTATGGCTAAAATGCAAAAAAAGTGTGTTTTCCCATACAAAATCCCATACAAATTTCAATTGCAATGCGCAAAGTGTAGACGCAACCGATCGTGCTCAAATTTTGCACAGATACTCAGGACCCGAAACGGGACCAAAAAAGCTTTGATCTGAGAAAACGGTTCCGATGACCCACACTACTACATATATTCGCGAAGAGGTGCTTAAAAACACGCAGGACAACTCCCTTGTGGAATCTCTTGGAAAAAAATCTTCAGAAAAAATTACACTGGAGGAAATCCAATGAGAATGAGAAATTCCTGGAAGAGTTCTAGCAGGGATAACTGGAGGAAAAAAAATCAGGGCGAGTTTCCGAATGAACTTCAAGAATTCCCTTCAAACAAATACCCGAAAAAAAAAAACGAAAGCATTTCTGAATGATTCTTTGCTGGAATTACTGAAACAGTGTAAGCAGATATTTCTAGAGGAATACTCGCACGAATTCCTAGAAAAACAAAGCAGAAATTTGTGGAACAATCCCTCGAATTTGTGGACAGATTACTGTCAAAAATTCCGTGGAGAATTCTAGTGGAAATTCTCGGTAGAATCACAGGAGGAAGTCCTTACAGGAATTTCCTAAAGGATGCTCGGAAAAATTGTGGAAGGTTTATTGACACTCCTCTGAAAAATCCTGAAGGAACAAAATGAGTTTCTGGAGGAACATCATCTGCATCTGCTCATCATCCCCAACAGGATTTCCCATACCGTCAGATACTGTACGTGCCTAACTCTATACAAAATTCCAAATCAATCGGTTTGAAATTGACTTAGCTGTAGCGGCAAGTGCCCAAAATAGGTACACCTGCCCAAATGTCAGCCTATGTTATCAAGTTACAGTAAAAAATTGCTCAATCGGAGTATTATTTGGATGCCAATATCTGAAGGGGTTTATATGGGTCACGAAACCAATGTACTTTCGACTTTTCGTCTTGACACATTTCCAGTTTCCTATAAGCTTGGACCAGTCTAATGATACACATATCATTCAATTCACTTAAATGATGCTTGAGAGCAATAAACTAAATGAATTGTTTCAATAACACCGCACTTCTATGTCTCACACTACCATATATTACTACATCTACTGTTCAACCAGACGAGATCTAATGAAACTAATGTACAACGCTCGTAAACAACGAACGTTATATAAATAAATGTAGGTCAGTAATGCTTGATTTATGGTACTCCATCAACGAGGAGACAGTTTCCCCCACTTCAAGATTCGCAGAACTTTTCCATCCCTAGTTTTTGTATCCTCTTGCAACACAGCACAGTCTGTGTTACTGTGGCGCTGGGAGGAAGCGGAAGTACACCTTGTCACTCACGCCTCAAAGAAGCAAGAACGCTTTTTCACTACTGTAGTAGCAGTCATCGCCGTCGTTCGTACGGCAGCCGGTCCAGACACACTTTACCGCCACTGGCACTGGCTGCCCGTGATTGGTGGATGGTCTTTTCGTTTGACATTCGTTTTCCTGCATCCCAGACTTTGCTGAAGGGAAGCCGGCATGGCAGCCTGAATCTGGGCGATTTTGATTGAATGCTTCGTATTTTTTTGGGATTGGAACGGGAAAAATAGGGAAAAATGTCAGTCGTCGCAGCAAGGGCGACGAAGAGTGACGAGATTGCACCCGGAACGAGAAAAAGGACGACAAGGAAAATAAGAAAATCATCATCCTTCATCTGGGTGGTGCTGCTGGACCGTGATCGGTTCGCGTTTTGCGTAACGACTACGATAATGTTTCTCAAACTATCCCGTGGAGATGCCTGAAGAAATAACGAAGCACAGTACTTAACAAAATACTTCGCACGAAATATACCGTATACTTGCCTTACCTTACCGGTCATACTAAGGCCTGAGTGTCCTCTGCTGTACATAGGAGTCGTCTTTTTTCTACTCGGTCCGTGGCTGTGTGCTCCGCACTCTGCGAGGGGTCCGCAGATCGTCCTCCACTTGATCGACCCACCTAACTCGCTGCACATTACGTCTTCTTGTACCGTTCGAATGACCCTCGAGAACCATTTTAGTCGGGTTGCTATCCGACATCCTGATGACGTGACCCGTCCACCGTAGCCTCCCGATTTTCACGGTGTGGACGATGGTTGGTTCACTCAGCAGCTGATGCAGCTCGTGTTCCAGTCGCCTTATCCAAGTTCAGTCTTCACTCCGTCGTAGAAGGTACTCAACACCTTCCGTTCGAAAACTCCAAGGGAGCGTTGGTCCTCTGCACGTAGAGTCAATCCCAGTCAACGAGTGATCGTATAAGATGTTAAAGTGAAGGCGATATGCATACATTTTACATGCGCCTAAATGGAGGCATGCACGCATATGGCCTCCACTTTATCATCTTATGCACCATCGTATACGATTACTGGTTGTCTAGGATCCTTCGTGCCCATAGAGAACTACCGGTCTAATCAGCGTTTTTTAGAAAGTTAACTTCGTGTGACGGCGAACTTTATTCGATCGTAGAGTTCTGTGGAGTCCAAACCCGAGTAGAGGAAAAGAGCTCAATAATAGCATATTTTGATATAGAGATCAAAAAGTGATATGGGTTTGATTGAACGGATGGAGAACACTGTTTGCACTGCGCTGCTCCTAGCGAGACTATGGAACACAAATTTTTCAACTGTAGCAGAGTGCAAGGTGCGTGGAGGCTGTTACAACGACGGCTATTGGAGATGACTGGTCGACGACGTCCTTTTGTTTGCACCGAACTGCTGCGACCTTCTCTTGAATAGACTTCGGCAGCAGATAAAATGATGGTATTAAAAACACTTGTGAATTATTTTACATTCATTGAAAGCTCTAATGGTAGAATAGACGTAGACGCTTTAAAATTTCATCTAGATGTCAAAGTTTAACTAATTATGTATATAATTTTAAATAAGCAATCGACCAAATAAAACTTTTATAAAAAAAAAACATAGGTTGTACGTGAAAAAAAAAATGACATAAGAGATAAAAGATCTAAAAATCAAATCAAAAATTTACTCCTGGAACATCATCATCAAAACATATTTAGATTTTGTAAGATCTCACCAATAGCAGCGAGCTATTCATATGATCTTGAAATATCAAATTTTGATATTGCTCAGATGTTCTAGGAACATTTTTCAGATATTATTTTCAAATCTTTTATCTCTTATATCAATCAAACCAATATCATGTTTTGATCGTCAGTATTTTACCTCTACCCGGGAAGTAAGCACGATTTCCTGCCACAATGCGTCTTTGAATTTCTCTGCTGGTGTCGTTGTCGGCGGTCACCAGTGAGTCCAAGTACACGAATTCTTCAACCGCCTCAATTTTATCACCGTCGATAGAAATTCGGGGTGGCAGACGCAGTGATTCCACCTTGGAGCCCTTTGCCATCATGTACTTTGTCTTCGACTACATAATAACTAATCCGATTCGCCTGGCTTCATTCTGCAGTCGGATGTACGTTTTCGAAACTCAATAGAGTCCCTGATACTCGAGCTAGGTACATCACTCGATCCATCGTCGCCTTGATCTATCGTATCAGTCTATCCGGAACTCCGTATTCGTGCATAATCTACCAAAGCTGGTCTTGATCGATTGTATCATACGCCAATTTGAAATCGATAAACAAGTGATGTGTAACCACGTTGTATTCGCGGCATTTCTGCAACTCCTACGAACATCTGATCCATTGTAGCGCGTTCACCCATTAATCCAGCCAGATATTGCCCCACGTATTCTCTAGAAATTGGCGATAGACGGCAGCAGTAGTATGATCGCGCGACAGTTCCCGCAATCCAACTTGTCGCCCTATTTGTAGATGGGACGCACGATACCTCCCAAATCTTGGTAATTACTCAGTGTAGTGCTCTCACCAATAGTGCTTCTCCACCGTATTTTAGAAGCTCACTTGGTAGTTGACCTGCTCCAGCGACTTTGTTGTTTTTCAACCGGCTAACCTCCTCCTCAATCTCTTGGAGGTTAGGGGCCGAAAGTCTTTCGTCCTACGCACGTACTCCTAGATTCGTATACAATATACTAATAAATCTGGTGGTCCTCTAGGTTTGTAACGCCTGGACCATGCAAAAAATATTTAGACAAAGCCGAGAAGTTACGCTGAACACTGCATATTGTAAGACTACTAAACAAAAAACCCCTGTCTGGCAAGTGTAGGACGTTTCTATGTTTGAGTGCTGCAGCTGTGCAGTTGCCGGCTTAGAATTGCACTACTACGGAGCGGCTTTAGGACAGAAGGTCGAAGGACAAATGGTCGAAGGACAAAAGGTCGAAGGACAAAAGGTCAAAGGGACAAAAGGTCGAAGGGACAAAAGGTCGAAGGGACAAAAGGTCGAAGGGACAAAAGGTCGAAGGGACAAAAGGTCGAAGGGACAAAAGGTCGAAGGGACAAAAGGTCGAAGGGACAAAAGGTCGAATGGACAAAAGGTCGAAGGGACAAAAGGTCGAAGGGACAAAAGGTCGAAGGGACAAAAGGTCGAAGGGACAAAAGGTCGAAGGGACAAAAGGTCGAATAGGACAAAAGGTCGAATAGGACAAAAGGTCGAATGTGACAAAAGGTCGAATGGACAAAAGGTCGAATGAACAAAAACATAAGTAGACCAAGTCACCAGCTGGAGTGTGACTTATAAGAATAAATAGTTCATGTTGTTGCTCATTGAGAGAAACATTATGGTGCTGTTATAGTAATCATATATATTTCAGCCACTGACATTTCTATAGGAAATTTTTCCTTCTTTTGTTTGTAGGCTATTCTTTCAAGTTGTGTTGATGTAGTATTTAACCCTAAAGGCATCTATTTCGGATTGCAATGCGGTAGTAAATAGCTGCATATAAGCTAATTGTCGTTTTTTCTGTCAAATACTGAGCACTTTATCATGTCTTCCAAATTGTCTACTGTCAATTATACCTTTTGTTCTATTGGACCTTTTGTCCATTCGACCTTTTGTCCATTCGACCTTTGGTCCATTCGGCCTTCTATCCCATTCGACCTTTTGTCCATTCGACCTTTTGTCCCTTCGACCTTTTGTCCCTTCGACCTTTTGTCCATTCGACCTTTTGTCCATTCGACCTTTTGTCCTTCGACCTTTTGTCC